>NW_009941350.1:49812-156618 GCF_000696875.1 Nestor notabilis | reverse complement strand
CAGCAGGATGAAGCTAGAATGGAATGTTCTGGAATATGTAGCACAGGACAGATATGCTTCTGATAAACAGAAATGCATTTTGGAGGAGCTGGAGGGATGCTCTATGCCTAGTGTACACTGCTCATAAGAAATGTATCATCACCCTTTAGATTTCCATGTTGGACAATAAGCACCATCTTATGGTGGTGATGTCAGCAACACATGGAATTGTCTCATGCACATCTCAACTTTGCCAAAATGTCTGCATTTCACTGTTGTCTCTAGGATTTATATTCAGAAATAATATCAAAAAGCAGGCTTAAGGATTAAATAGGGAAATATAAACCAGACTGGGTGTTTGCAAGGTATTTGATTACCTGTAAAAAAATTCAGGCAAAGATGTGTCTCAATTTTTGCTACGTTGATGCGATTCCATCTGGATGTTGTGCTCTGCAAAGAAAACCCAGTCCAACTTAACAAGAATTTGTAATTTACATGGAGAATTTAAGCAGAAATGACATCCGTCTGTTGTTTGTTGTTTCTTGTTTCCCCCCCGCCATGTGATCAGGCATAATTATAAATTGATATGGCTGTAGGACATCACATTACTCATAATAACAAAATAAAGCAGATTAACACTGTACGTTATATTTAGCATGAAAAATAACTTAACCTTTTAATGATTTACTTCTGTGAATTTCTGGCAATTAGGGTAGTATGGCACAAACATTGCTTGCTGATGGTAATGAGTACAAGGAAAATAAGAGTGGTATTTAAAAATGTCTTGTTAAATGAAAGATGCCCTGTATGACTCATCTACATAGCTGGGCTTATTATGACATTAGTTTGCTACAAACAAGTAGAAATATGAATGCAGTAATTCAGCACAGACAGACATGGATTTCCTTGAGATTTTAAATTACCTCCTCATACCAGTGGAAATGTGCAAGGGAGAAGAAATGAAGACAATATAGTACTGGACAAGTACAAATACTCTTACTTTTGTAGCTTATTTATTATTTCTTTCAATTTAATTTCAGGTCTTTCTTTCTCATCCTTCACTGTAGGTTGCCACTGCTAGAAAGTGGATAAGTTACTGCAGAAATAACTGAGATAACAGCAGCATAGTGGTTTTACTGTGGTGCAAATAATTAACTCATATCCCTGCATCATAGCATTGTTTATATCACTCATGTATTTCTGTACAGCCTAGTGTTATCGTTTCTGATTAAAACTAGCAATAGTGTATATTGGATGTTCAGAGCTTTCTGAAACTGTAAAAAAGAGCTGCCATATTGGGTTCACCCAAAAGCTCAGTCTAGTGCTGTCTCCTGATTCTGATAGCATCCAGTAAATAGATTCTTAGGGAAGGTGTATTTACCCAATTGCAGTCAGAGTAATCTGAGACGCATAGATTACTCATGCAATTCAGGCTTTTATGTTATCAAATATTTTTCAGGAGAGCATCTCATGGTCCTCATACATTGTTTTCTTTGTATGATCTTCCTAAGACATGTCCAAGAGTTGAAAGCCAAGTATTGTCCAGCAGTTTCAGTGCCTCCATTGGTGCAGGGAGTACCTACCTTCCATCAGTACATTATAGAGCGCCTGCTCAGTTTTGACCATGTGGCAGAAACATCCCGGAGGAATCACCAATATCTTTGCTCCCAAAAGAGATACCCTCTGACGTGTTCAATGCTTTTAATTTTTAGGCAATAATTAGATTTAATCCTAGACTGGAAAAAGGCTTCATTTTTAATTTACAGTGAAGATTCCTTATATTGATAAAGGGTAATGAAATTAAAGGATCTGAGTGTAAATCAGGCTCCAGATCTTGGGGTTTGACACTACACCTGATGTCTTTGCCCAGAGTTAGTGTTGTGTGATTGAGTTGGTGAGGAAGGCTCTTCATACAATAAATAGCTTCGAAAACATGAATATTGCAACTGCTGCTTTCCTTTTCAAGTTGAATGGAAGAAGCAGGAAGAACATGGTTTAGTAATTCTGGGGGACCTCATATTGTGGCTATTCAGTAGAGATTCTATTTCAGCCTTTAACAACAGTACCTGAGTACCGTCCAGTAGGGTTTTTAAGTTTTGTGTGTGTTTACTCTAATGCTGCCTTCATGAGGGGAGAGCAAAGTGTATGTAATGAAGTGTCTGGCCTCCTTTCTGGTGCTCAGACTAGTTTCTGTGAAAGAACTGTGTACCATGAAGACAAGGTTACAGTTATTTACCCAGCTGAATTCAGGGACTATGAATGGCTGATAATATTTATTTTGGAATAGAAGTACTGCATGCAATCTCCTGGAAAACAAGATTTATTTTTTAATTAGAAGACTAAGAGATGCCAGGCCACATTCAAATATACTTTAGTAACTCTGTTGAGATCATTGGAGGCATTAATGTAATTTAATTCAAACTGCATTAGAGAAAGCATTCTTAAAATATTCTTGCATGCTTTTATTCCTACCTTAATGATGATTAGAGTACTTACCTACATTTCTGGTGCAAATGCCATACACTGTTTTAACTTCTTAGTAAAGGTTTAACTTTATGAAAAATTCCAATCATCAATGTTTGCTATGGTTTCATTTTTGGTTTTATTACCCAGCAGATTCAATATTTTGCCTAAACTGGGTCTGCATGAAAACAGGGATTTCTGAAATGCTGGTATCTCATTGTTGCTAATTTAAGTACTCTTTGTTGATGCTCACGTGAGGTTTCTACTGTGATTTACTTATGAGTTACTTTCAGTAAGAAGCAAATATCCAAAAAATTTCTTGTCACTTTCAGGTGGATTGATTCTTCCCCAGAAAACAGTGGCTTCTCAAAACCAGAGTTTTCAGAAAGCTCATGGCTTTCAACATCCTGTTTATTTCCCAAGGTATACCAACTACTCTAGTGAAATGTGAGACATGGATTTGAACCAAACACATCAAGGACTTTAATGTGGGTTCCTTTATCCCAGCAAAATATGTTGACTGGCAGTCTACTGACTGTCCTGAAATATTCTCTGTAATCAAAAGTTTAAAAAGTTAAAATTACTGCTGGTTGTTTTGCTCACTGCTGTTCTGTTGATCCTTTTCATTGAGAAATTAAAGAAATGCATAAAGAAAGTTACAAAACTACAAGAAGAAAATAATTGCACTGTGTTCTCCAGAATCACAGTTAACAACCAGTAGCACCCTTGACTGTATTAGGCACAATAGAGCTAGCATAGCACTGGTTCTATGTCAGTAAGAATTCATAACTCTTAATACTGAAGTGCTATATTTGTAGATTTTTCTAAAACCATGTTGATTTCGTACCAGCTTCAGAGCTGCTGTCTGAAACCTATGATCTGGTGGAGACATTTTCTGAGGATAGCTGCTCTTTTTTGCTACTCCAGGCAGATGCACCCAGCCACAGGTCCTTGGTGCTTTGGGATGTTCTGCTGTAAGAAAGCTGGGCTCCTTCTATCCAAACTTTATGCAGCTGTGCAAGACACAGAAAATTGTTGTCTCTTGTTGACTCACAATGAACTTTCTGCTGATTAACTTCTTTTCATTTTAACATTTCACCTCTTACCTAGATGGGAACGTGAAGATGTTCTGCATAAACCCAGGAAATATTACCAATGTGTGTGCTATGGTAATTTCTAAGGTGTTGCCAATTTATTTTCATCTATCTTTAATTGATGGTTACGAAAGTACTCATTTGTTTACTGAAAGAGTAAAAATCATCTTTGGCTGAAAGGTGTAAACCACAATTTTGGCATTGTTGCCTATTTTCAAATGAAAACTAAAAACTTTCAAAAAAGGACAGCAGTGGGACAGTCTTTCAGAGTTATAGACAGTGTTTTGATACTCTTGTATTCAAACAGTAAAAGGGCTGAAGTCATGAAACATTTTTCAGGAAGAGCACCTCTCTTTGATACACTCTTTGCCAAAGAAAAACCTTCCCAAGACAAGGCTTTAGGTAATCTGATGAATACCTACCTTAGCCTGCTTCTGTCTTCAGAGCTGTCTGCTTCTTCTTGTCTATCCTTCCAGAGAACTTAAAATACTGAACAGTCATCTCTCTGAGTGCTGGCAAGTGGCTGCAGAGGAAACAGCAGCAGTATTATACAAGGCAAGACATGCTAGTAGGATGTTTCTACTAAATGAAATGCTAATAAGTACATGACCAAATTCTGCTCCAGGGCTGTTGACATTGTTAGGACTGTTGTCATCAGCTTCTCAGAGGTCAGAACTGTGTAACTTTGATAGAGAACAAGCCATAAGATCTGTGGACTTTTTTACAAACTGCTTTCCCACAAGATGTGTCAGAATAATATTTCATCTTTTAGCCAAAGTAGGAGCCTTATTCATACCTTTTCATCTATAAAAAATAGTGTTAATCTTCAGCTTTATAGTAGCTTTCTCCCATACAACGATAGGGTAATTTACAAAAATTTATAACTCACACTGTTCCTGATTTTCCCTGTCTTCATTCAAAAAGAGTGTGAGTGGTATGATCACACTTGTAGCTGGTGGTTATTATGCCTTGATGCTGGCGCATCTCTGCTTCCTAACAGCTGTTTTGATGTTTTTTCTCTAGTTTCCATTTATGCTGGTTTTCTTCGTTAAGTAATCTTAATCCTAAACAGCAACTCAAAATTACACTACGCCCTGTTTATATAGTATTAAATACTTAGAGGATATTATTTATTTTATTTCTTCCTTTTCCAGCAGTCACATGCACTTAGATGTTTCCTGTCTTTTCTCTTGTCTTTCCTGTAGTCTGAGTTGCCAGCCCAGCAAAACTGGGTGTTGATTTAAACATACTTTTGGTACTGCAAGTGGGATGACTGTCATTTCACCATAAGTTCTCCAACACTATAGCCATGCTATAATCCCAACTTGCTTGAATCCCAACTACTCTGACTCAAATACTGGAATACAAGAATACAAGTGTTGGTGTTTCCTAAACTTAGTGTAGGCCAATAACAGAAAGCTGAAAATGCGCTCTTGGATTGACTGAAGTCCATTATCACTGGAACAAATCAAACGTTAGTCAAAGGCAGTGCTTTGCCATTATAGACTTTAGTATTTTCCCTGTAAAGTGGTGATTCTTCCCAGTGGAATGAAAAAGGAAACCAGTAAATGAGCTATTGGACAAGTAATAACACCCCATTTTAAATAGCCCCAATTACTGAAGGTTTTTAGGACAGCTGTTCCCTCCCTTACCCTCTCAGGTATCTTGCTGCTTTAGCTGGGTAAGAGAAATTGCTGTCAGTGACTCAGCAGATTAATCATGAGATGCTCGAGTCTAGTTCAGTATTTGCTAAGAATTAACAATTGGGATTTTGACTGAATAAGTAGCAACCTGTAGCTTGGGATTGCCAGTATCTGCTTATACTGGATGGGATGTGTTTCCTATGAATAGAAGTAGCAGTCATACATATGACAAGGGTTTGATTTCTTAATTGAAAAGATCTGATTATAATTTCATGCTTTCAAGTGTTTGCGTTAAGATGAGAAGCACTTACATGTTTAGTTTTGCTTAACAAAGATAAAAATAGATTATTTATAGAGAAAACAGACATAAAAGGAATTAAAATTAAAAAAAAATTAAAAATAGGGGAAGTATTGGCAAGGATTATGCCTATTTGTGTATTCAATGAAAATAGAAAGCTATTGAAAACCAATTTTCCCTTGCAGTATTTATTGTGAAGTTTCATCTAAAAATGCATTCAAAGAGCTAAACATGGTAAGATAAAGAGAGGTGATCTGTTCTGTGACCGAGGATGATAAAGGATAAAAGTCTATTTTGATGTTCAGAGAATTAGGCAGCAGGTTACACCAACAAGTTTTAATTTTCTGGTATGTGCTAAGAGAAGTGGCACAGTATCAAGATGCAGCAAATGGGATTACTTTGAAAAAAACCTTGCATGCTGAGTTTAAAAGGCTTATTTAAATGGTACATTAACTACGAGGGAACAGCTGAGCCTGCAGTTATTTTTATAAGATCTTACTGGTTTGTTGTGCTGTTCCCTTGAATTACTCAAGGGAGCAATGAATGGTCTCACCGCACTTTACTAAGTGGCAAAGGACATCAGAGCATCTTCCCTATAGCACGTTTTCCAGAGCATATTTCTTTCTGTTTAAGTAGAAACACCAATGTATGTGTACAAAAATGGGTATGGTGAAACCAACCTAACCCTTCTTTGTTTTAAACATTTAAACTTTCAAACTTGACAGTGAAGAGGCCTATAATTAATCCTATCTTTTAGATGACAAAACAGGGAAAAGGCTTTCTCAAGCACACGTGGTACTTCAAGTAGTTGTGACCAGTTTCTTTTTTGTCCTGCAGTAAGTCTAGTTTCTCTCCCCAGGGCATCCTGTTCTCGTGCCACTCTGGCACGTTCTGAGAGCTGAACAGTGTTCTAACGGAGCAAGAATATGGTGTAATGTATTGTGAGTGGTTTGTTTTCTCAGTTTCATATTAAAAACATATGCAAATATGTACAGCTGAAGTAATGCTCCTATACTAGGAGTTTATGAAGTTTTGGAACTTGGGAATTCTAGTCTTTGGAGTGGTAGGTGAGATTTCTTCTCTGCGATGTTCCTGTGCTTGCTGTTTTCATCTTGCTGCCCTAAATAGTCCCTTCCACTTGCCTTATTGCTCCTACTCATTGCACTGTCTCTAAAACTAAGCAGAAATCCTGCTTCAAAGACTCAGCCAAAAAGGCCATTTCCAAATGATTTCAATCCTGGTATTTATGTAGGGCTCACTATAATTAAGTTAGCTTTCACTGGCAATTTACCAGAACACCAGAATGTGTATTGTCTTCCCTAAGTCTTGGTCCCTGGGCTTGTGATAGAAAGAGTCACATTTTGAGATATTCTTTCTGGTTTACTTCTGACATTAGATCTTTATGGGTCCCTCTTACAGAGCAGTGTGCTTTTCTTGGCCTGCTTCTCTCCCACAATATTCAGAAGATTCATGAATCACAGTATCAGGTTGAGGCTCATGACCTGTAATACTGCATTTGATGACAGGCCTTGACATGACATGTATCCTAATTCTTTACATTGAGTCTTTACAAACTGAAGATTTTTTTCATTGTATAAAAATAGCAATTGCCAATTTGGTTATTTCCACCTTGATTTCTGGTAGCTGCATGGGTAGATAGGTAGATTGGTTATTTTATACTATATAACATTTATAGTTGCAAAGATTTTGTATTAGATTTTTTAACTTCTGGATATATTTTCAGGTTTGAAGTGAATACCTCTGCTATGTTGGAACTTGTTTCACTTGAAAGAGAAAAGTTTTGGGAAAGTAGAGTGTAAAACACAGTTCTTGGCAAATTCTACAAAGAACTTCTGAAAACTTCTGTGAATATCACATTCACAGCCACCTGTAGTTCGTATTTGATTTTATATCCAGAAAAATGTGAAAGAATTCTTTACTGTATCTCACCTTTATGTAAGCTGTTAGTGACATGGATCTGATACTCACTGCTGTCACATGTCTCTTGTAACAATTTTTATGTAATAACCCATGACAGCCATAAAATTCTGCAGTGAGATCTGGGCATAGGAGTAAAAACCTGCAGTAAGTTTGCTTAGTCACATTTGACATAGTCTGAAGTGTAGCTTTTTTTCTGCCTGATCTGGCCATAAACTGTTCTATTTTGCAATAAAAAAAAAAAAAAAAGTTATGTTTCTCTCAAAAAGAGCGAGAACTTCCTTCAGATACAGTCCCTAAATATTATATTCCAATTAAAGCTTTGTGACTGGTCTTCTGAGTATATGGGAAGCAAGTAAATGGCCCTAGATGCTAATTTTTCTTCTTTTAGCTAAAAAGGATCTTCTAAGTGCACACTAAAAGCAAATGTTATTATTCTGTTTCTACACAGAATCTTAAAATTTTACATTTCCTGTAAGGACTTACATTGGAAGCACAAAATTCCCATGAAACAGATATTATTCCTTCAGGTCAGGAAGAATGTTGGCATTTCAGTCCTCCAACTGAAGTCAGAGTTGACTGCATGGTGTATTGAAAATAATGTGTTTCTAAGGAGGCAGCAGAAACCTTGTTTGGTTTTGTCTTTTTTAAGTAAGTGGGATGCCTTTCACAGTCTAAGCAAGCTTTGAATGCATCCAGTTTTAAAGCCTGCCAGACTGTGTACCTTCCACCCTGCAACAGAATTTCTGACTTTCAGGTCTAAGAAGGAAGTGAGAGCTACAAGTGAAAAATGAAATATGGTGGTAATGGCTTACCTTTCGAGGTGGCACTTCAGAAGTCTTAAAGCAAGTATTTGGGGACAGCGTGGCAGTCATGTTGTGGCTCCTACAGAATATTGGTGGCTCAGAACTGAACTTGAACTGATTCAAAGCAGCCCTGCAGAGAAGGACTTGGGGGTGGTGGTGCATGAGAAGCTTGACATGAGCAGACAGTGTGCGCTTGAGCCCAGAAATCAACCGTATCCTGGGCTGCATCAAAGGAAGTGTGACCAGCAGGTCAAAGGAGGTGATCCTGCCCCTCTACTCTGCTCTCGTGAGACCTCACTTGGAGTATTGTGTCCAGTTCTGGTGTCCTCAACATAAAAAAGACATGGATCTGTTGGAGCAAGTCCAGAGGAGGCCACGAGAATGATAAGGGGACTGAAGCACCTCCCTTATGAAGACAGGCTGAGAAAGTTGGGGCTGTTCAGCCTGGAGAAGAGAAGGCTGCGTGGAGACCTCATAGCAGCCTTCCAATATCTGAAGGGGCCTATAAGGATGCTGGGGAGGGACTCTTCATTAGGGACTGTAGTGGTAGGACAAGGGGTAATGGCTTTAAATTTAAACAAGAGAAGTTTAGATTAGATACAAGGAAGAAGTTCTTCACAGTGAGGGTGGTGAGGCACTGGAATAGGTTGCCCAAGGAAGCTGTGAATGCTCCATCCCTGGCAGCGTTCAAGGCCACGTTGGAAAGAGCCTTGGGCGACATGGTTTAGTGTGTGGTGTCCCTGCTCATGGCAGGGGGGTTGGAACTAGATGATCTTAAGGTCCTTTCCAACCCTAACTATTCTATGATTCTATGATTCTAACTGTTTCAGCTTTTTCATACAGAAAGATTACGTCCCTTTATTTATACTTATATACACAGGATCACAAGAAGCATTTCTCTGCTTGTTAAACAAATTTGTTATGGTATGCTCACACAGACATCTAGAATGTAGTATATGGTGCCAGTTCAGATAGAAGTCACAAACCAGTATCTTCTTTCCTTACATGTTTAGGAAAATATCTCCAACTTTGATATTGTCATGGAGTCTGATGAGGGCACCTTCCAGCCATCTGGACTGGGTTTTACCGGCAATGCTAAAGCTCGGGAGATCGTGAAAGAGATCATGACTCTGCTGCAGCCCATCAATGTTACGGATGTTTACGATGATGCAGATGGAACAGACATTGATTTCTGGATGAGAGACGGGGTGCCTGGTGAGTGATGCTGCTCCTCCCATGCAGTGGCACGTGCGATAGGTGCTCTGGTTTTGAAAACAGTAAGAAATGCATTCTCGTGAGGAATAAAATTTGCTGTAGGTAAAATGCAGAAATGTCAAAAGACGACCAACAGAAGTAGGACATGAGGTGAGTTTGAGCTGCAGTTTAATAATGGTGTATAGATTATATGTAGCATAACATGCCTAAAATCTTCTTTTCGGCTTTAAGGATTTATAATAATTAATCCCAGACTGGTGGTTTATAAATAGTAAACTAAGACAGAGAGGAATTCTCCAACGCAGAGCAAATAATTATTTTATTATTATTATTTTGCCTTTGAAATACAGGGCTTTTTCTCCTTGTTTTATGTGCTTAAGAAACAATGTTTTTGAGACAAGACCATTAAAAGGTTATGAGGCATTAAGCTGTGCTGAAGGGGTGAAATTCTGCAAAGTTTGAAGTGGTTTAGGGGTTTGTTTGGAGGGTTGTATGTGGCTCCCAGTGAGGAGCAGCTTGTTGGCAAAGAGGCTTGCAAGCCGTGAGAGAGATCCACCACTGGCAGCCCCCCCTGTGCAGGAGACTGACCCTGCACTAGCATGGAGCTTGGAGAGCACAAGAGTCTCAATTAGAGGCAAGCCCGGGTGAAGCCTTAGTGAATTTCCATTGTGGTTTCCACACTTGAGTAACAGTAGAAAGAAAAGTTTCGTAACACTGATATTAAAAAATTATGATCAGTTTTAAAATTTGAAGGTTCTTTTTCTCTGGTGTTTTATGACTGCAGTATGCTGGTGCATTTCTCATGCTAGTTTTACTAGTAGTTACTATATGCTTAGAATCTCTTAATATTTTATTAACTGCAGTGGTTTTTACCTGGTCTTGTGGAAGACACAGTGGGCCATGGAATATATGCTTCTTATTTATGGTCAGAACTCTTTGCTTCTCACTCACCTGTGGTGTACAAAGATACCGTAAAGTTGACTGCCTCTATAAATGTGTGGATGTCTAATTTTCAAAGCTAAGTATCTGTGCAGCGCAAGAAATATGGATGAATGGATATTGTTAAACAGCTAGGGATTAATCTTTAGCTGGTGTGCTGCTTTCCAAGTGAGGTGCAAGCTGTTCAGTGCAGTGTGATACCACTGTGACTTCGGTGTGTGCTCAAATTCCTAGGCTCTGTGGGTGCATCTTACGTGAGTGTTAGGACCATATGTCAAGTTGAGCTGAGACTGTAAGCACTGCTGAGAGGCTGTAGCCTCATCGCCCTCCTGGTCAGGAAGTGCCCGTGCCAAGATGTCTGGTCCAGAGCTTCAGACCAGCATGTCAGTGTTGTAGCTGGAATATGAGAACTCACCACTCAGCTTGTGCTTAGAAAATACAAGTGTATTGGGATTATTTCCTAGGTAAGGTGTTGGGAGCAGTACAGATGGTCCTTCAGGACTTCTATTGTGCTTCCCATGTCAGTGTGACAGATTATGGAAGAAGAGAGAAAAAATTAACATTCATTCATTCAAATGCCTGGTTTTCAGTTCATAATGTAAGTGGTGGTGTGATAGCAGTATGTATTGAGCTTTTGTATACCACTTTTCATCAGCTGAGGTGCACCTGGAGCATAAACAGCTAAACTTGCTATGGTCGTCTGGATTAGTCACCTGGGCTACACTCAGTAGGAGCAGGGCAGAAATGGGAGCCCTCTCAGATAGTCATCTGTACTCCTCAGAAAGCATAAACTATGAAAAATATCATAAACTATAAGCTCAACCTTGGGAAAATATAAATACACCAGACCCAAGACCTCAGTTTTTAAATAAATCTGATTTGCTTTCCTATTAAAAATTTGGCACATAAATTGATGGTGGGTTTGTGGTTTGGTTTTTTTTTTGCTGTCTGAAGCTTTGGTTCATTTAGCTTCCTGGTAAGCAAGTTACAGTGTTCTTGAAGCATAAAGGAACAGTGATTCCTTTTCTCCCAGTTGAGCCTCGGTGGGAAGGAATTAGCTCCACTAAAAGAATTTCGGTTGCTTTAGATTGTATTTCATACTATAGCAGGGAGAAGTCTAAGACATCTTGTAATCTTCGCGCCTTGCCTGCAGTATTCTCACTGCTCGAATGAGCCCTTATGGTATATAATAACTTTGGAACAAATTGAACACACTGTAACAGCTTTTATAATTTTGCCCAATTTAAACAAGCAGTGAAGTGTTGACACGTTATCAATTTTATTTAAATATTTTATTGAAAACACACTTGGAGGCTTTGTTTCTGCAACAGTGAGAGAAAACGCGATGTACTACTTGAAAAATAAGAAAGGTTTCCAACATAATTTCGCTAGATTTTTTTCTCCTTTTTGGTGTTAAAAAGATTCTGGGATTCACTTTTTTAGATGCTATTAAAATTCTGCTTCTCCTGCTCTTTTTGGTCTCAAGATCCACAGAGGGCAACAGTTTGTGTGTTTGTCAGAGCTGTTCATAGCTGCTCCTGAGACAGCCAAAATGACTCTGGCTCCTTACTCTCTGCTGTTTATTTTTAATTGGCAGGCAATGAAATATTATTTGCAATGTTACTTAAACACATTTGCAAGAAAACAGCGGTGACTACTTTGAGATTTTAGGATGAGAGAGGCCAGGAGAGTTCAGAGCATTTTGCAAACCAAAGACTGAAGCTTAACTAACACCTCTGAAGCACCAGCAAGGTGGTGTACCGAACACAGCAGTTTAATGCTTTGTGATTGCAGAGTATTAGAGGTATTTCAGCCAGCAGCCTGTACACTGGATTATTTTGAGAACAGTTCAGGCCAGCAATGAGGAATGTCTGTATCTGTGTTTTTCTAGTGATAGTCAGTTTTTAGCTACTGAAAATATTTGTATAACATTTGTTTTGCTTTTTCATGAAGCATAAATCAAATGAAATGGGGTTTTTGTGGTGTTGTATTTTATGCTGTGTTTTACAGTTTGAGGTGACCAATGGTCCTAAAACTGCTTCTTTATTAATTATGCAATTATCTTCCTCAGCTTTCTTTTTAAGGCTTCAATTACATATCTGTTTTTAGTTAGAGATACATCTAAACTGTGGCACATAAAGCTGTTCCTTTCCAGCACCAAATCCTACTCAAGTTTGGCCGTAATTTGCAAATATAGGTGGGGAGACAGGTTGGTTTATTAGGTTTTTTTGCATTCTTCTTCACAACAAGCTGCTTCAGACTCTGAAAGGGTTAAAAAACATTAATAAAGCCCTGCTACACAGGTGCTCAGGTATTTTTGTTGAAAAAGCAAGGTATTTGATGTGCACAAGGATGCTTTGAATGTGATTTAGACCTGTTCCTAACATTAAAGCCCAGGGGCTGAGTCAGCCTTCCCAGAAACTGAGAAGGGTGAGTGGTGTGATGACGTTTGTGTTGTGGTATCCAGTGAACATTAATTCAGCTTTAGGTGTTAAGGCAAAGGAAAGTGGGTGCTCTCCTCTTTTTGCAGAGGGAAGGCTGTTGTGACAGAGTATTTCCAAGAAAGCTGGTTGAAGGATGGTCCTTTCTGCCAGGCTCATCAGGGAGGTTGTCTGTTGCTGGAGTGCTTAACTTGTCTGTTAGGATCTGAGCTGTATTTGATATCGAGCTGACCCAGGGCATCAAACAATGTGACTCCTCTATTTAAAATTCAACCAGCGACCTAAAGGTGATTTTTACAATGTCACTCTGAAACTCAGTGGTTGGTCATGTCTCTGTCTCCACAGTGACCATGTCTTGCTTTGTTGTTACATTACACTAGAGGAGGAATTATTCTTCCAGAAACTAATAAACCAGTAGTTCATCAAACTTTAATGTTTCTTCAGAAATCAAAAATTCATTGCTAACCCAATCTATTACTCATTTGCTCAGAGGTGGCAAACAAATACTACCATATATCTTTTCTCCCATTTTTGTATTTTCACAGTGCTTTATTACCTTCATCTAAAATAAGATATATTTCGGCCTTAGACACCAGACTTTGACATGTGGGATTTGCTTTCTTCTTACATAAGAGGTCAAATCCTTTACTTCCATCCTTTTTCCAGAGCATGCTGCCCCCTGTCCCAGTCATCCCTTGTAGCACCAGACTCCAGTGTGAGCCTGCCAGCATGCTTGAGCCAAGCCTGCTCCTCTGCTTGGTGTCAGCCAGGGGAAGTGTGAGAAAGTGGAGTAATGGGGAAGCTCTCTGACTTAAAGTTGCCAGCTGGGCATGAAGAATTGGGTAAACTATTTCCCAAATTATAAGGTAACCTCTGTTTGTGCTTGGCTGTATCAGTGTTTGGAAGTGATACTCCACTGGGATACATGAAGCATTGCCCCTCAGCGTGCCTGTCCTCAGACTTGGGCAAACTCTTTGGATCTAGTTTCTAAGCTTATATGTATTGCTAAAAGAATAAAAACTGTAAAGAATAAAGAGGAAAAAATCAGATTCCCGCAGTCTAGGAATTCATAGGCTAATGCTGAAAAGGCTTTGGCTTGATTGTGCACGCATAATGGATGTTGCACTTAACAAAGACTTCCTAGAAGATGAAGGAAAGAGGAAAAGTTTTCCTTAAAAACAGACATTAAGCTTGACTTCCTCATTTTAATACACAGCGTTTATGTGATTTGTGATCTGTTTAGTGTAGGGTATCACATGGAGAGCTCCAGTTATTTGATGAAGTGACTAACAGAAGTGAAATGCTCCTCATGGAGCAAAAAGTTGAACAAAACTCCTGAATGCTACTCATAGAACTAGCTTTATGCATAGCATTGTAAGTACTGAGATACATGTACCTCCACAGGTGCTACATTTTTGTACTTGTTGAGTTCCCTTTTCTCTGGGCATGTTGAAACACAGCAACACCACCAGCCACTATGGACCCGATTTATTTTTTTGTGGAAATGGGAAGTGAGGGTCTCTGGTGTGCACCTGTGTCCTGCATGAGCATTCATCTCAATAAGTCTGAGATATACCAGCACTGTTCTGTGACAATTAGCAATATTCTTCTTCCAAGCGATTCCTGTCCTTTTAAATATCTCATTTTATTATTCTGAAAGGAAATATGGTGAATAAGTGTGTTCTGCTGCAGAAGTCAAATTTTCTGCAACTTGGGAGGTATTAAATTAATCCAATATGCTAAGAGAACAATTATAATTGCTTGGCACTTAAAGAACCTACTATAAGAGCTACATCTATTAGAACCATATAAAATCTTGATTGCAGCAAGAACTGCATGTATTAATCTGTAAAATAATTAATCTATGCTATAATTTATCATTGTTCCATAAAAATAGGCTTTTGAAATTAGAGATTACTCTAGAGTAATTAAATAAGTTTAATGTGCTGCACCTTTTTATGAAGGTGGATACCTTAAAAGGCTCATAGTTATCCCAGTTTTATTAGCCTTTCATATGACCTTTTGTGCTTTTAATACAGTTAATAAGGTCTTTGAGAATAATCATTTAATGAAAGGACTAGTCTATAGATTATGATATGTTTTCCTATTAGTTGTGCTGTTTAATTTGACCATAATGTTCCTTCCACCTTTGTTCTGCTTGGGCTAGAGTCTTGTTTTGCCATATTGGAGTATTAGGCTACTTCTAATAATTAACAGAAAGCATCAGAATTGCAAGGGTTTTTTTGTTTCACTTAGACTAGACACAAACCATGCAAATAATTGAGCTGGGGTATTATTGTTGGAGAGAGGGATGGAGTTGGGTGATTAGGCACAGTGCTTGGAATAAAATTTTGCTGGTATTTTTAAGAGGGATTCTGTAATATATTTCTCTTTAGAGTATGCACATTTCTAATGCAAGGGCACAGAAAGTCATGTCAAGTCAAAAATAATTTGTCATTTTGAGGCAAAATAGTTCATGATTGTAACAAATACTTGAAAACTACTCATTCACACTTATTTTAGCAAAATTGAAGACTACTTCTGAAGGAACTTGCTGAAGTCTACCTTAACTATGAACTCCCACTGTTGAGTAATACATTTTAAGAGTAATTTATTAGAGACTGATAGAAATACTAGGAAGCCAAAGGTTGACACAATCAAGGGTGAATGCCGCAATTACTAGCAGACAGTACTGAGTGATTTTAATTCACTCAATATTAGTGGCATTTTAGTGAGATCAGAAAAGAGCTACAGGAAGACTTGAATTCTAGAAATAATACCTTATAGTGAGAAATGGGAGAAGCTAAATCTTTCTCTGTTTATGCAAAATTATGTAAAGTGATCACTCAACTACAGCATACATATTAGACTGGGAAGCGTTTTCCCTAATTATAGCACCTTTCTCCCTTGTTTTAAAAAATAGTCCATTAGAAATTCAGTCTATCTGAGTTTAACCAAATTCAAAGAGGAAAAAAGAGAACACCTTCTTCCAATAAGGTCAATGAGCTACAGAAGTACCTTGCAGACTTGGTGAATTCTCCATCATTTTTAATGTGTAAAACAAGACTTGGGTGTCCTTCAAAAGGTAAAGGGCAGTTTAAGCAAGAGTAATAGGCTTCATGCAGTAGATACAATGTGAGATTCTTTGCATGTGTTATTCAGAAGGTGTGCTTAGATGACAATGGGTCTTGCTGGCCTTAAAAAATCTGTGAATCTGCCAGTAAATCTTACAAGCATTTTCCATAATGCAATACCTCATTCCCCATTTAAGCCTTATCCAGTTCAAATAGACCAGCTTTTTGAATATCAAAAGGTCATGTCTTTGATTTGTACAACGTTTAGATAATCCTAATTACAATTTTAAAAGTAGAAGTATTGTTAACTTGCTGATCCTAGAGGAAATTTGGACTGTGAAAGCAGAAATATTTGCAAAACTCTGTCATACGCTGCTGAACATACTGATTTTTATATTTTTTTTATTTTATTTCTAGTTATTCTCTTTTCTTCAGTGTCTGTGATGTAGTTTATTTGACAAAGTTTTCTTGGTGGCCACAAGATAAGAGTTACAGCACATGGGTTAAGCAGCTGATATTACAGAGCACTTAAATTTTTCTCTCATAAAGGCTGAGGCAAGGCAGCTTTAAAATGATCTTATATGCAACTTACAATAAATCTGTTTGAAACACTGACATTCTAATTGCCTTTTAGAATCGTAGAAGTAATATTGTTCCAATGCATTCAACATTGTGCAAATACTAAATAAGCTCATTAATCTAGTAATGAAAACTAAAAGGAAGGTGTTTCAAATAAATTAATAAATTCTAATGGTTCTTGCACTTTTTGGCTAGTGGACTTCTTACTCTTAAAGACATTTTGTCACTGTTCCTTCTGTGAATATCTGGAAAGTTTTCCTCATTTCTAGGTGCTTACTCTTAAAAAAAATTGCATGAGGTAGATTGGTGTGAAAGACAATGTTGTGAAATCTGTTCCCTCTGCAAGCACACGAAATTACTAAACATTTCAAAAATCAGCAATAAATTTTTTTCCTGCCTCTCACCTTTGTAGGAGAACATGCGCTGTCTCAGATAAGAAACACTGAAAATATCTGAGAATCCCATTTGGATTTGGGGTGTGGTTGTTTTTATTCTGTCTGTGCCTCTGGGATGCATATTAATTCTCTATTGTTTACTGTGTAGGAAAGCTGAATTCTGTTTCTGTGGGTGGGGATATTCTTTTTCATATGGAAGCATTTGCCATTTGTTGATCCTAAAAAAGACCAACCCAAGTGTCCTACATCAACACACAGAGCTCAGTGTTAACATGTTAAATACAAAGTTTGGAAGTACAAGTTAGTTAAGCCTTATTCCTAGAATTGTCCCTGACTTCACTGAAGCTCATGCAAATAATGAAGTAAATAGGGGAAAAAAAATAAATTTGAATCTGTGTTCTGTGAGGAAGTTGGAGGTGGGAAGTGTTTGCCAATGGAAAAGTGTGAAAGTTAAATGTGATTCTTTACAGTTTCGTTTTTTTATTTTACCTTTTTGGAATTTGACTGTGTGAAAAATGAGACAGATTTATCGTGTGAAAATGCTCACCAAAATGGTAATGATCCAGAATGGCTGTTAGGAAAAACAGCAGAAATATCTGTGGATTCATGGATTTCATTCCTGGAAAACAAACTATAATGGCATCAGTGTTAAAAAAATGAATAAAAAGTAAACTGTTCAGTAGCATTCCAGGAAGACCATGCGTAAGCTGCTCTTGATGGGAGGGACACAGGTTAAATGGATTAAGCAGCTCTCCAAGTAGTTTCCTGTGTGAAGTCATATGATGAGTGTTTCTAATAGCATTCTTCAGTACTTGGTATATCCTCTACTATTCGGTTTCCATTGGTAGTTTGGATTCAAGTTTAAAATTACAGCTAAGCACAGCTGATGTAATTGCTATTGGAATGATAAAGAATGATGAGCACAAGCTGATCATCTGGCCAGGGTGATTCTGTTAGTGTGAGTCCACTTTGTTCACACCTTTCTTTTACTGAAGTCACAAAAGAAGTTGCAATATTTGGAAAAAATCACTTCCTTGGACCTGCTGGCTACTCTATTGCTGATGGAAGCCCATATATTACCTTCATTGCCATAGAGTCTCACTGGCACACCTTGCCCAGCAGGGCCTGAGGTCCCATTCTGCAGGGCTGCTCTCCTGCTGCTGCACCTCCAGCCCACACTGTTTCAGTGGGTTCTCCTGTTCCAGTACAGGACTTTGGTTTAGTCTTTGCTGAATTTTCTGAGGTCCTTGTCAGGCCACTTCTGGATTCAGAGCTCTCTGAAAATAAGCTCTGCCTTCCAGCATATACAAGTGCTCCTTCTAATAATTTAATGAAGACGAGGGCCACCTCTGTTGTCTGGGTCATTGCTGAAGATGCAAAGAGTACTGGCCTGGCATTACCCCTGAGGGTCACACCACTCATAACCAGCCACCAGGTAGACCTCAAAGTGTTGATGACTACCCTTTGAGTCCAGTGGTCCAGTCAGTTTTCTATGCACTTCTATTGCATCTCTGCAGTCTGTAAGGAGACTGATGTTAGTTTCTCTGGCTTATAGTTCTCTGGATCCTGCTGCTTTTTATTTTACAGCAGGCATAAAATTTGCCCCTTTTCTGTCCTGGGGACTTTCCCTGATTGCCACAACTTTTCCAAGATAGAATCATAGAATCCTAGAGTCATAGAATGGTTTGGGTTGGAAAGGACCTTAAGATCATCTAGTTCCAACCCCCCTGCCATGAGCAAGGACACCACACACTAAACTACGTCACCCAAGGCTCTGTCCAACCTGGCCTTGAACACCTCCAGGGTTGGAGCATTCACCACTTCCTTGGGCAACCCATTCCAGTGCCTCACCACCCTCACTGTGAATAACTTCGTCCTTGTATCTAATCTAAACTTCCTCTGTTTAAATTTAAAGCCATTAGCCCTTGTCCTACCACTACAGTCCCTAATGAAGAGTCCCTCCCCAACATCCTTGTAGGACCCCTTCAGATATTGGAAGGCTGCTATAAGGTCTCCACGCAGCCTTCTCTTCTCCAGGCTGAACAGCCCCAACTTTCTCAGCCTATCTTCATAAGGGAGGTGCTCCAGTCCTCTTATCATCCTCGTGGCCTCCTCTGGACTTGCTCCAGCAGCTCCATGTCCTTCTTATGTTGAGGACACCAGAACTGTACATGATGACAGAAAGCAACCTCTCAGTGGCACTGGTGAATTCTTTCATGCAGCCCATCTAGTACCATAAATTTGTATTTGCCCCATTTACTTAAACAACCCCTAATTTCATTTTCCTGTACCACAAGTAGTGCCCTTTCCCTCTTCTCCCCAACATTGCTGCCAGACAGAGACCTGAGACTTACTTTATATTTTCTTTCTTACTAGTTTTTTTTTTGTTAGTCGTTATAGATAATATAGCAAATAACACAGCACTTCCACAGCACTTCTTCCCAAGCAATGTAAAAGTTTTATATGGAGAGGAGGCTGAAAAAAACATCTCGACTGACTGTGCAGGGAACATTGGAATTTTGAACAAAGTACGGTTTTGATCCAGGATCAGAAAGCTTTTTAGTGACAGAGCTTCAGCTATTACTCAGAAAACTCATCCCTTTCTTAATGTAGCAAGCACATCACACTTTCCACTTTCATTTGCAGGTGACATTTTAGGTGTAAATTCTGAAGAATACTTTTGATAGTAGACCAAGCTGAACAAATACGAAGCTCAGAAATCATTTATAGAGACATCTTCCTCAAAGGAGCAAGTTCAAAATTGTTTCAGTGGCAGTTTCTCCAGGACATCATTAACATTTACAAACTTCAGAATGGGAACTGTTCTAACTGTTTGTCTTTAAAACTGATTCTACAGATCTGGTCTACAGTGGTACTGAATTTCTGAAGAGCAGAATTTATTGAACACCATTTTTTTCCCCTAGATATCTCTCTTTACTGTAGCATTATATGCCTTTTCATGAAATAATTCCAGTCAATTCAGCCATGGACTAGACCACAGAAACACACTTAAGTGTGAAAGAAACTGAATATACATTTGTATTTTGTAGTGTCAAATCCTCAAGAAAGGATTGTGGGCTGCATAAGAATGCAAGAGAGAAGGTACAGGGTTATTGTTATGGCTCTGAGATCAGCTGCCGTCATCACTGAACAATTTATGCTTCCTCAGTTTCCATTAATGATAGCAGTTATTTGAGGGGTGCTGGGGAGCTACTTTTTGTCTGTAAAGTGCAATAAAGAGGAAGGAGTCTTCAGTACCCTCCTAAATAAACTGGTCCATCTTCTGCTGCAATCATGAGACCTTGCATTTATTTAGCACAAGGGCAGCTTTACCTCATCAAATGTTGTGGATGCACATAAAGAAAACAGAAGCTTATGTGGAAAGACCTTCCTACAAATGTATTTTATTTAATACATTTACATTAACAAATCTGTCTGCAAGGACAAAGCATACACTTCAACATGAGCAGCAGTTTATTCTGCATACAAAGAAACGGAGAACCTGAACTCAAAGACAACAAGGAGTTCTACAGAGGGTGGAAGCAAGGACAGGTAGCCTGGGAGGAATATAGAGAAATTTCTTGAGCAGCCAGGGGTCAACTTAGGAAAGCTAAAGCCCTGAGAGAATTAAATCTGGCCAGCAATGTCAAGGGCAGCAAGGAAAGCTTCTATAGGTACACTGGTGATAAAAGTAAGACAAGGGAAAATGTGGATCCTCTCCATAAGGTAACTGGAGACTTGGTTAACCATTCCATGGTTCTGATTCTAATCCATCAAGGCCAGTCTGTCCAGAGCTCTCCACTGTTTGCAGTGCCTGTGATGAAGCGCTCTCTCAGTTACCATGTAGTTCTTGGAAATTCACCAATGAAAATGTGCACTTTTCCTGTTGCTTATCTGGCTAAACTGGATTTTAAATCAGTTCAGTTCTATTAACTATATTAAACCTGAGCAGTGACCTTCTGGGAAGCAGAAATTTTGTAGTTGTTGCTGCTGTTTTTAAAGAAAGCTAAAGTAAAGAAATAGCTGAAAGCCGGGATTTTCAGACTCTGGTCTTCAGACTATGCAGGGATTGTGTATTGCTCCTAAAAATGTACAACTTCATCTGCCACTAAGAAGAGAGCAAACTTGGTGTCAGTGGGCTTGATTATTCATCTGTTGTCAGTGGGGATCATCTATGTGTTAGAAAATGTTGACGGATTTTAAAATTGGAAGCAGTTGAAAACCATTAATGTAGCATTGTGGAGGGGAAAGAAGTTGAGCAGCTCGGTTTCTCAAAGAGTAGATTCTCCATCCCTACAAACAGAGACATGAGGGTTTAAGGTATTGGCATTTTACACCTATCCCAGATTGCTTTGGGGATGTGTAATGTACAAACACCTCACTGGCTGGAAGCTACTGGAAGTAACTTACAAAATAAATTAGAGACACAAGACAGAAAAACTAGAATTATGTGAGGACAGAAGTTATTGTGAAGAAGCCTGAAGTGTTTTTACCTAAATAAGCGTTGTCTGGATTGCCTGCCTGCTTCCCAGATCCAAACTGACAGCAACAACAACTGAGGCACAGTGGAAGGTGCTGGGTGGAGGCTGAGAAACATCAGTGCTCAGTCCGTTTCTGAGCAGACAGATGCAAAAAAAGAAAAATCAAACTTAGCACCGGTGAAGTCACAGAAGTGATTTTCAAAAAATTTTATGCCTTGTACTCCCTAAAGGAGAAACTTCTAAAGGACTTTTAGCAGTATTTCCCACACACACATTCATTGCAGTTCATGTGAAATGTTTAGGAGCAGAACATCTTTCTGATCTAAAGTTCTTTTTTCTAGACTGTTCACAAAATGCAGTGAGGTTACTCCAGAAGTTTGATGACTAGTTCAATACTGCATACAAGGTTCACTTGGAATAGTGATCCTTAATTTCTCTCTGCCTTTGCAGGCCAAACTTGGCTGTAGCCATGGGTCAAGTAAAGTGCCAGAGGAAGAAGATCTGTAGTCCGTTAAGGAGCTATTTCAGAAATACATACGAACAGAAAGAGATTTCAAAAAGCCACAGAGCTGGCAAGAAGGTCTCTGGAGAGCCTCTAAACATCCTCCATTCCAGCATGGTCTCGCCAATGCCTGTGTCCTTTCTTTCATGTTTATTTATGCTGTTCTTGAAGACTTACTATAATAGAAACATAGACCAGCTGTTTTGTCCCAGTGCTTAGTTCTTAGGAAGGTTTTTCTAGTATCTATCCTAAGTCTTTCCTGCTGCAATTTAAGTGCATTACCTCTCTTTTCTTTCCATTATGAACCCAGAAACGTGTTTTTTAATTTCCTTTTGCTGGGGGGTTTTATGTAAAGTTAATTTTTTCCTTTCTTAGTGTAATAGTTTATACTTGCTCCTACTGATCATCATCCTGGGTGGTTTTATTTTTCAGTCACTTCACAAACTCTCATCATGCTGTCTGTGTCCCTGCTATACGTCCCTGGTTAGGGTCATCTCTTAGCATAGGAAGACTCTACTCCATCATTTTGGTCTGTAATAAAAATACCAAGTAGCCCCAGACCCCTGTGGTGCCCCACTCTACACATCCTTCATTTTTTGACTTCCTGAGTTCACTGTCCATCCAGTTTGGATGAACCTTATAATATACACCATTTTCTTTGTCTCTTCTGATGTCCTTAGTGAATACCATAACTTTGGACTTTCACACATGTTTTTAGGATCAGAAAGTTAGTTCAAAGGGAGCCATCATGTGTGCTGAGGACACAGACTGAAGTGCTGGACCATACTGTATTCTGGTAACATCTGGAGATCAGAGTGGTTTTGTGCCTGACATTAAAAGCATTGACCATAGGTGTATGTTTGGGAGGTTCTTCAAAGTTAGAATGCATTGCAGAAGTAGCTTCTGTAGGTAGATGATCTCTTTAAATCTTTAAAGAAAGATATTAAAAGATGTTGATTTGTGTAAACAAGTTCTGTCTGTCTTACAGATACCGTGAAAATATAGTTCTTTGCATTGGGTATTACTGCAGCAAGACAATATGAGTTACAATTACTAGTTTAGTCAAAGCAAATCAATCTTTATGCTGTACAAGCTACTCTAGAATTTGGTGCAGACTTGAATGAGGCTAGTTCCAGGTTTTTCAGATTGTCCCATGGTGACTTAAGGTAGAAGCCACTAACAAAACTATCATAATCTCTGGAAAGATAAATGTAAAGCACATGAGAGACATATACAAACAGCACAGAAAAGATGAATAGTTGTCCTCTATAATATTACATTCTACATAGTGCTTTATTGTATTACAGAGAATAACAATTCACCTTGTACAATATAAACAGATGATCAGACCGTCAATGCAAACCAGAGATCAGGCTTAAGACAAAAAGACACACTTCTCTGGACAATAGATAATTGAATGGAGGAAATCAGTACCACAGGATGTTTTGGAGACCAGTATCAAACATAAATTTTAAAAGGATCAACTACTGCACAGGAGGAAGGTCCAGCAAAGGCTGTCCAACACAGTAATAAGAATGCGTGTTCCTATTCAGAAAGTCCTCAATCTGTTGATGGCTGGACAGGTATAGTGAAGGAAGAGACCCTGTTTCTCCTGTTCTTCTCACAACATTAGCTGTTGCTAGAGAGTATCACGCTGGCTCACCCTTTGGATTTTTCCCAGTTCTTTTTATGTCTACATACAGTCCAAATAGTGCTAAATAACCCAGGTAAGCAGGCTCACAGTACTCTTTAGCGTCAGTGGCCTTTTAGATGCAGTAATGTTTGCATGTTACTTAAAGTGTTAGATATAAATTATGATTCAGTCTTTCCTCCTAAGCCTTTGTCTCTGTATACTCTAAATTCAAGGCCCTCATCCTGCAGCCAGGAGTCTGCAGCTTCCTGCTGCAGCACTTGGCTCAAGCTGAAAGGCAGCATAATGCAGATGAGAAGGGAAATGGGAGAGGGAAGGTGACGTGGCTGGGGTGGAGCTGTGTGGGGTCTTCAGCTTTCAGCTTTTCAGGCTAGCTATTCTGAAATGGGAGCATCTTTCACTAAGTTTCCAGATTTAGGCCAGAGATAAGCAGGAAATATTAAAGATACCAAAGGTCATTTTTGACTCTGCATCTTACTTCCGTGCTTTAAAAATGCTAACTGAATCTGTAAGCAGACAAGACGCTGCAGCAGCAGCCCTTTACTTCAAATCACAGAGACTCTGGAATAAGCTGAGTGGATTTTAAATTTAAAACAATGGATTGTTAAGTGTCTCTTCTTTTGCATTTCAGAGCAGAATTAAGGGCTCACGTATGTGCTACACATCACCAAAAGAAGTCTTTAGAAAAATACTGCTGAAGGCTGAGCAGTTGTTTCTCTTGCACTCAGGCTTTAACTGGTGCATCTCACAAAGTGACCTCAGCCTTTGCTGAGAGACAGGCTCAGCCCCTGGAGAAACAGGCAGCAGTCTTCTATGCAGCAGTTTGCCCCTACACTGTCTACACCAGTTTCAAACAAGCCATAGTGCATTCTCATTTTGTTGTCTTTTCCCTGCCTATATGCAGAAAGCTGCAGAAATAGATGGTTACTAATAGCTGCAAATCCTAGTTTTGGCAAAGCCTAGGTTAATTCTTGGGGTGGGCTGGTTTGGGTTTTTTTATCTCATGCAAATGGGCTAGGGAAGTTCCTAAGCTGTTCACACAGAAGAGCCACTGCCATCTTTGAAAATTGTTATTAGATCTCTAGTCATCATATCTCTCGAGCTTGTAACCACCAGCAGCGTGAAGGAGATGGGGTCTGACAGGGCAGCTCTTGCTCTCTTGCTGTGCTGGAGTGTGAGAACCACAGGCTGAACATGTCAAAGCTTCAGCACTCCAATGCAGCAGCTTGCTTTCTCTGTCTGAACAATTTTAACCCTTCTAACTTCTGGCCAAGAAACGGATTTCATTGTGCAGCTAAAACTAGTCGACAAGTTTTAGACATTTATAATCTTGAAAACATCCCAAATGATACATGTCTGTAATTTTAAATCCTCAAGCCATGCTAAATGGGAAGCACTGGAGAAAGTTAATTAGTCTGCCCCCTCTTCCTTTAGTTCTAATTACTATGGATACTTTTCTTGTCCACCAAAACCTGCTGGCTACATTTTAGGGCAGATGTTCATGTGAAGTCATGATTCTTAATTAGAATCATAGAATCATAGAATGGTTTGGGTTGGAAGGGACCTTAAACATTGTTAAGTACCAACCCCCTTGCCATGGGCAGGGACTAGACCAGGTTGCTCAAAACCCCGTCCAACCTGGCCTTGAACACTGCCAGAGATGGGACATCCCACAGCTTCTCTGAGCAACCTCGAATGTGTGGTTGGAGTAACCAGGTCTCCCAGTACCTTCTGGAAAGGGCCCACATTTTCCCTCCTCTTATCACCAGTGCAACTAGAGAAGCTTTTCTTGTTGCCCTTGACATCCCTGGACAGATTTAATTTTATCAGGGCTTTAGCTTTCCTAACTTGACCCCAGGCTGCTCAGGCAATTTCTCTGCATTAACTCTCTGCTACCTGTCCTTGCTTTCACCCTCTGTAGAATTCCTTTTTGTCTTTGAGTTTGTCCTGGAGATCCGTGTTCATCCCCACAGGCCTTCTGGCATTTTGCCTGATCTCTTTGTTGGGATGCATTGCTCCTGAGCTTGGAGGAGGTGATCCTTGAATATTAACCAACTTCCCTGGGCCCTTCCCTCCAGAGCTCTATCCCATGGTAGTCTACCAAGCACACCCCTAAAGAGGCCAAAGCCTGCTATCCTGAAGTTCAGGGTAGCGAGTTTGCTGTGTGCCCTCCTTGCTGCCCCAAAGATCTCAAACTCTACCATGTCATGGTCCCTGCAGCCAAGGCTGCCCTTGAGCTTCACATTCCTCACCAGCCTCTCCTTTTTGGTGAGAACAAGGTCCAGCATAGTACCTTTCATCCTTGACTGCTCTGTTACTTGGAGACAGAAGTTATCATCAATACATTCTTGGAACCTCCTGGATTGCTTATGCCCTGCTGTGTTTTCCCTCTGACAGATACCAGAGTGGTTGAAGTCCCCATGGGACCAGGGTTTGTGAATATGAGGCCGCTTCTATTTGTCTATAGAGGGTCTCATCTGCTCAACCTTCGTGGTCAGGTGGCCTGTAGCAGACCCCCACTGTAATGTCACCTGTTGCTGCCCTCCCTTTAATCCTGACCGATAAGCTCTCAGATGGCTCCTCATCCATCCCCAGGCAGAGCTCTGTGCACTCCAGATGGTCATTGTCACAGAGGGTACACTCCTCCACATCTCCCCTGCCCGTCCTTCCTGAAGAACCTGTATCCTTCCATTCCAATACTCCAGTCATATTTTATGTCTTATTTAAGGATGCTTAGGGGAAAGAAGGGACCATCACACAGTTTAAAATGTCATTTGATTTTTTTCTTATTTTCCATACAGCTCCTCTCTTTCAGTCAGAAAAGCAGCTGCCAGGAAATCTACTAATAGTAAAATGATTTGAGACATAGTGCAGTGGCTTTGATGGAATTCTCTTGATATCTTTAAAAACATTTTCACTCCATATACACAACCTAGTGACAATTTAATTTCACTGTCCCTTGGCCCAAGTAATGACTTCTAGTTTCTAATTAGAAGCAAGAGGGAAGGGACTGCACATGGTCCCTGGGGCCTGAGTTAGGAGAGTGCTAGGAAACACCTGTAATAATTTAACAGGCGAGAGCTTCTGCCTGCTGAGCCATCTCTGCTGCCTCTGTGGAAAGGGCAGGATCGCTGTTTCACCCATGTGTCAGTCCTCTCCAACCAGCCATGCCTTGGCTTCATCTCCCCAAGCTGTGCAAGTTGTGATTGGGACCCTCTCTCAGCCCTTACTACAGCTTACCTGGACAAAAACATCTGCCTCCATGTTTTAAGTGTAGAGCATCCTTTCTGCAGCAAACCCCCCAGGTAGTTTGAAAACATGTTCCCATGGTGTATAGCACTATTTCATGCCTTTGTTGCTTTTCTCTGATCATTCTTTTTTGTCTTTTTGATTTGCAGTACAGTTTGAATTCATCGAGACAGGAAAAAGTGTGATTGTTCTTCCACTGTTTCAAGAAGATATTTGGCTGCTCCATTCACTAAAATAGGTAGCTTAAAGGCACTCCAGGTGCCTCATCTAATCCCAGATAAGCCTTGGGCTCTCAGTGTGCAACACAAGACAGAATCTAATTATTGAAGTCATTATTATTGCCTTCTCTGCTACACTGTCTTTTTCCAAACCCAGAGCCACCTTTGGAGTCACAGCTGTGGACCCTGCTGGCAGCGGTGGGACATGATGGCAGTCTGTCAGCCTGGGAACAATTTGGCTGTACTTACCTGGAATGAGTTACTCATTTAAAATCTCACTTGTCTATTTTTTGACCCTGAAAAGAATATGTGACAGGGGAAATTTTCCCTTCTTTATTCAATGCATTCTGATTTCAATGGCTGCATTTCTGAAAAGATAGTGCTTTTTTTCACCTCTTCTGAGGAATATGATACTAGCTAGGGCTACGGTTGAGCTACCCAGGACTAATGAGACCTGCCAGATTTTATTCTTCTGTTAGTCCTTGTAAGAGTGGGAAATGGAAACTATTCAACCAATAATCATGCAAGACGATTTTGCAGTGAGGGAGCTTAAAGAGAGAAAAATCCTCCTCTTTTCCTTTTTTTTTTTTTTACTATCAAATGCCTGTCACTTTTAAAGTGAGGATGTAAAAGTAAAATAAATATTGGCTAGAGTGTAGAACTTTTTCATTCAGATGATATTTTTAGGTTAGATTTTTAATTCCAGTTTGACTGAGAAGTCATTGCTGTCCTCTGACCTTACAGCATGCCGTTCTATTTAGCAAGTGTACATTTGGCTCCTGGAAGGTTTTAAATTATGTGGGGGTTTGTGGAGGTATATGTTTCCTGTGTAAAAAGAGTCTTCAATTTATGTATTTGAAAAGAACTAATGGTCATATCTACTCTTTTCCGATGAAACCCGTGTATTTTGAACTTTTTGATAGACTGTAAGGTTTATCTATATTCTCAGATTCCCTTAATGATGAACATAGTGTAGGAAACATTTCAATTGATACAAGAAGTGTATATTAGTACAGTAATGAAAAGGAAGGCAAGTTGGTGAGGACAGATATCTAAATCCATCTAATCTTAGTCTAATGCCAAGTGCCTGTCAAATGGGATTCTAGTTATGAAAACTTGCATTCGGGGAGCATGTCTTTCTCCTATAAAAGGCAACCATAGCACTGCAGAGATAAAGATTTTTTTTAAGGAATGTGTTACATTCTAGCTTCTTTCTATTAAAATAGTTGTAATCATTCAGTAATAATCTTGCTCTAGGCTGCTAACAGTCATCATTACTGGCTCTTTTTCCCCTTTGCATTACTCTATAGGTGGTGCTTGAATGTAGCACCATAAACAGCTTTACAAGAGGGTGCTTGCACTTGAGTTCTTTGACTAAATCCAACATGAAATTGCTTCAGTTTACACAGCTTTAAACACTGCTTTAAGTTTTAGCATGAGCATAATGTAACAGAAAGATGGTAGGGAGTATTTAAGCTAATAGAGGATTGCTTACTTTGTATTGCATAGAGTCTGGTCACTGTTATCAAAATTACCTGCATTTGTTGCATCATTGGATGTTGGGGAGAAACTCTTTGTTAGGGACTGTAGTGGTAGGACAAGGGGTAGTGGGTTTAACCTTAAACAGGGGAAGTTTAGATTAGATCCAAGGACGAAGCACTTTACAGTGAGGGTGGTGAGGCACTGGAACAGGTTGCCCAAGGAAGTTGTGAATGCTCCAACCCTGGAGGTGTTCAAGGCCAGGTTGGACAGAGCCTTGGGCGACATAATTTAGTGTGTGGTGTCCCTGCTTATGGCAGGGGGGTTGGAACTAGATGATCTTAAGGTCTTTTCCAACCCTAACTATTCTATGATTCTATATGTAAAAGGTGTCATTTGGATCTGCTCATGAAATCTGTGTAAAAGCTGCACTGAGCAACACCAGCATATCATTTAAAATGGGGCCTTGAACATTTTTATTCTCAAATGGTGAAAATATATGTATTGATCCTTGATTTGTGCAACAATATGATTGCAATGGAGATGGTCAAATGGCATCTGGAGAAGGATTTTCAAAGCTGTGCTTACAGCTCAGCAACTGGACACTCTGGTGCTTTGTTCTGCTTCTGTAAAGTTTCACCCAATCAGTCTTTGCTTTCTGTATTTTAAATGGGGCCTTCAACCATACAGATTTAATTTGAATGAAAACAAACAAACAAACAAACAAACAAACAAAACAGACCCTCAAATTTATAAGGAAACAGCATATTCTATGCATGGTAATATAAATGCAGTAAGCCTATCTTTAAGGCAAATGCTATTTGCATTTACTGGTAGGACTGAGGCTCTGTCCCTGAAAGTATGCAGGTTAACCTTTCAATCTAAAATTCATTGTCAGCTTCTCTCAATGTCTTTTCTAAGCTTGTATGACTTCTGTTTCACTCAATATATTTGCATTTTGACAGATCACTCACTGTGTTTGCACCGTGGCAAAATAAGTATCACAGCAACTCAAATTTATGGGTTGGAAGAATCATACCAGTTAGGGACATCGCTTTATTTACTCTGTCTTCTTTTAGGATTAGTTCTGCTGTGTGGATTAGCCAGAGCCCACAAAGAGTTAGGGATATTCTGTAGAGTCAGAGCAGGCGTGACGAATTTCTGTCATTCCCTCCTTTCAAAGAGAGAAATCCTTTAATTTCTCCTTTTGTTTTCCATAGGGGCCTAATGTAATTTCATGAAACACTGAAACAGAGAAAGGTTCTGAGACTGGGGACAATAGTATTGCAGCAGGTGTCTTCACTGTACCTTAATCCCTTTTTTGTTCTTGTTGTTAAGGTATGTTGTTTCTTCACAGCTTTGCTGACAAAAATATGCAATTTATTGCTTAAGAACATAGAATCATTAGAACTGTTTATTTTCCTTCCTGCTACTTTGTGTTCACAGCCCATGGAACAACATGGTCTGTAGAGGAGAACGGGGAGGATGACTACAGCTTTGTTTCAGAAATTACTCAAAACTCCCTGATCTGAACAGCCCTGAACCTTGCAGTAAGATCAGATCTGAACTTTGTCTCAAGTACCTCTCTGTTTTTCTATTAATAATGAACTACCTAAATATACACTGGTTTGTAGATCAAATGAAAGAGGTATTTCGTCACCAATATCTGGAGCATCTAACATTTATCAGGAAATAACTTATATTGGTTTAAAACTCAAGTATGCATTAATCAAAGTAACCACTGATATTTCGAAAGATATCTTATTGTCGTAGCCATAGTATTCTTCTAGCCTTGTCTAATGAGCCTACACCTAAAATCCATCATTATCTTGAAGAGTTCGGTAGTCTCAGTGGGTTAGGACAATAAAAACCATTGCTCATCCTATTGGTGTGGTTGTATAAATGCAGTTGCTGTTCATGTGATATAAAATAGAACAGACTTGTAGTGTGTTTAGGATGTCTTTTACTTAAGGTAGGGTGACCATTTGTTTTTTCATGGCTAGTTAAGCACCAGAATGGTCATTAAGAGGCTTTGTTTACCATGTGGGCAGAAGAGAGCTCTGCTTAGTTGGATCCAATGAATAATGGCATTTCTGGAAGCCGGCTACTTGCTGGGAAGGGCTCTAGAGGAACTTTGTGATTAAATATCCAGCTGTGATCGTATCTAAGATCTTATCTAGAGCCCAAAGGGAACTTCAATGGAAACCTGCACGTTTCCTCTCAGTCTCCAGCATCCTCTGGGAAAGGAGGCCTAAAGGCTTGCATTAAATTGGATTGTGAGCTTAGTTTAGGAAATAACTGTTAATTGTAAAATACAACGGAGCTACTTTAACAGATTGAAAACATCAACAGATGCAAACAGTTACTGCAAACAGAAATGCAGCCCAAAACCCTGACACGTGGGTCATTTACAAGTTCCTGCTCCTCACATCGGACTTTCAAACTGTCCAGGGGGTGCTTGTTCCCACCAGATTTCTGGGGTGATTTGGAAGCTGTTGGCACAGGGTGGAGCAAGGGTCTGCCCCTGGGTGTTAGCAGGAAGTTGTTTGGGTAGCAAAGGACATTGAAGAAAGCACTTCAATACTTTGGGTTTCAAATTTATACCGTCAGCTATGTGATGCAGTTACACAGAGAGTTTAGACATACAGAAATGCATTTGGTTAGGAAAGATGGTTTACATGGGTCCCAGTCTTCACTTGACCCTCATGTGTGATATTTGAAGCTTAATGGCAATAAAATAAATCACATGCTCCAACTTTAACTGCTTTGCTGAGCCGAGGCATAAACAAACACATGAAAAAGAATTCTAAACCAGAGAAAGTGCTGATTTTGCAATGGCTTTCATCCCTCTTACACAGTGTTTAAAAGGGAATGCAAAATGTAAAGGATTTATAAATCCACCAACTAATTTTAAAAGTATCAACTTTGTTACCTAGTCTGTGCATAATATATATATCCATATAGCTCATTTGAAAGAAAACACAAATGAAATAAATTATATTAAATATCCAGGATGCGTGCAGGCATACGTGTACAGACATCTAACAGAAGTAGATAGATAACCCTTCTAAATTGAAATGTCTAAGTAGAGAATCCTCTAAATAGGGATCTGTGAATCACTGTACCAGGGTGGTCACAGAGCCAGGAGAAGGGCTGCAAAGACCAAAATCACAAAAGTAATGGGAAGTCCATGCAGCTCTCGAAGAAAGAAGTGATGCCTCACCAATCTAGCTGGACTTTTTCAGAGGAGTTTATAACCATTTTTGTAGCTGGATCTGGTCAGCAAAGTACAGTCAAGTCTTCAAAAGCTCCGGATCAAAGACCTTTAGAAAAATAAGCTACTGTAAGATAAGAGGTATTTACCTCTTGCAGGATAATACCTGATTAAAAGAAGGTAAAAATAAATTGTCAGTCTCCATAATGGAGAAGGCACCAGCTAGGAAGACTCACCCTTTGATTTGATTTTCTTTTTTGTTTTTTCTTCTTTTTTTTTTTTTTTTTTTAAAATAGCCTAAGTGATTGAAGATAAGAGGGTGGATGAGTGGAGGAAGAGCTTCCAAGTGCCTTTTACTGTTGAAGCTTCATCTGGTCTTGTTTGTAATTTCATGGTTTCTTTTTTTTCCAGTCAAGGGCTACTTAGGATATTATTTTGGAGTCTAGTCTACCTGTGCTCCATAGGGTAGAACTGCCTTCTTCTGTGAGACTTCATTTCACAGGATTTCATGCAAGTTTAGGTTGAATCCCCAGCTGTCACCAGTCCTCTGACATGAGAGAAAGGTTAATGCGTTGCAAAAGTAACTGTGATAATCCAGACCTGCAATTTAGTCTGTTTAATGTATCCAGAGGATTAATTCTCAAATGCATTAAGCAAAACAAGAAATAATGCACACTACATATTGTCTCCCTTCCACTGTAGTCTCATTTAATTAGCCACTGAAACAACCAACTGAAAGCTTTCCCTCTGCCTTGTTTGAATCATGAATTTTAAAGACTTTTGAGAGAATGACTCAGGAGGTGAAACAGCAGGGTTTCTGGTGTTATTTATAAGCTCTGTACTGGAAACTCTTTCAGTGTCTGTAGCCATGTAACTCAAGCAACTTAGCCTGTAATTTCATCATTTGAGACTAAATGACAGGAGAACTAATGCTGTCAGCACCCCACTAAACAGCATTAGCATTCTTCATTGCCTCTGCCCACTTGAAAAATGGATAATGAAATAATTGGCATTAAAGCCAGCTATCAACTACAGGTTATCCCACGAAAGAATAGGTTAATATGAGCACCAAAATACATGTCTGAAATAATTGGATTTTCATTACAGTAATAGTTCTGAAGACTGCTATTAAGTGAGGGCAGCTCACAAAACATCTGTGCAACACATAGCACAAGCAGCCAAGCGCGCCATGGGGCTTACAGCAATGGGAATGCTGTGCCATGGGGGGAGCCTTCCAGCCAACCCATTCCAAACACAACTGCTGGTGCAACAGATTTACTCCCTGACCACTTAAGAGCTGTGATTTTGCCAGGTTTTAGAAAAGCACAAACTTAAAATAAAAAATAGAATGAGAAATTATGTTCCCGTTAATCTTTTTTATTTGATGCATATCCTTTGAAGGAGAGATCATGTCTCCCCACCTCTGTCCTGCGGTTTTGACCTTTCAGAATGTATGGGCATGCATGCTCCAGCTATGAGAAGTGAGAGGCTATTGGTTCTGTTACTGTATGGACATGTGTGTACCTCTGCACTCCCATTTCATAGGGTGTGTAAGAGCACAAAGCTGAGTTAGCACTCTGGTGTGAGGAAGAGAATGCTCTTCAGTATTTATGATTTCCTAGTATATACTAGTTTTTAACTGCATAGAAGATTGTGATGTGATCCTTTGCTTTTTTTTCCTGTTTCTAAGTACTCAATGTAAAGGAAAAAGAGATCTATATTTCATCAGGTCTCACTTTATTTCCAAAGCATTATAGTTTTTGAGTACATTCCTGAATATTGTCTCTGGCATTTAAAAGGTCCAAGATTGGAATGAACTTCATAATGAAGTGAAGTTTTTCTTGTTTCTTCAGGAAAAAGCAATCTTTAATAGATGGGAAAAACAATGAATCTGTCTTTTGTAGCCAGGAAAAAGTTTCAGATTAGGTGTTTTTGTTAACATCTTTCTACAAGCAGGACCTTTGGTAGTATGCAGGTCTCTCTTGGCAAGGAGAAAAAGCTTGAACACATAGGTACTTGGAAGATGCAAGAGGTACACACATTATCTTGTAAAGCCTTTCTTTTAGCTTCATAAAATTTTGGAAACATCAAACAAAATATCCCTTGTTAAGGCATTTCCAACTTTTCTGTTAGGACATAGTACAGCTTGCTCAGTAGGGCACTGGCCTGTGCTCAGATGTCTGGCATATATTCCTTTCTCAGTTGCTGTAAGAAAATGAACGTGCCATTTCATCTCTGCATGCCTCTTTCTCATCCTGCAGTCCCTCTTGTCTGTTTAGAGTGCGTGTTCTTCAAAGCTGGAGTCTTTTCTATTTGGAGAGTTATATATACTGTGTAAAATGGTGGAGTGGCAATTCTGTTGGCTCTGCTGGGGACTACTGTAAGATGAAACCTAAAGAAGTTACACACTGTTGTAACTCATTAGCATATTAACCTCACTGTATATGGCAATGTACATGTACAGATCAGTATCCCAGAGATCTAACTGTAATATTGAAGACCCACCACACCCAGGAGAGGTTATACAAACAATGGATAATTTCTCACTGTATTTGAAAGATTCATGGAACAGTTGTGTTGTGAAGTTTACTTAAAAGAAAAGACAACTGGGACACTACAGCAAATGTGTGTTGACTTCAAGACTCACATCTGGCTTCCTCTGGCAATTAAATGTTATTTGGGATATTAAAAAAAAAAAGGAAGAAAATGAAATCTAAAATGTTTTACACTGAAAAAATACTCTATATGCTTTCCCCCCTTGAAGATATCTGTGCTTTATGGAAACTGCCTTTGTAATCATTCTCATAATCAATAACTAATTTTCCAGTCATTGTTTGCACAAATGATGATAATTGTAATACTTAAATATCTGTCAACAGAGTTTAATTCTAATGTTAACTTATCACAGCAGTGTGTATGAAAGCAGTAGTGCCTGACAGTGATTGACAAGAAGCAGTGGTCATCATTGACACACTCATCATTCATTTTGTGGTTCATTCAGCCTTCTACCTCAATAGCAGCATCACATCTTCTTAAGTTGGCAAGAAAAAAAATGTGCCAGCCAGTTCATTAATGTGTGAAGAATCGGTGTTTAATGTGGACATGTTGTAAGGAAGGTAAATATTCTGGTCATCAGCTAATTATATTCACATTGTGCATTTCATGCTGAGATCAGAAGCTAGAAGGGATGGGTCTTTTTTTTAGTATTCTTCAATGCATGTGTGTGTGTATTTTCATCAAGATACTTTTACACAGCTGATTACTGAAAGTGCATTGTCAGTATCAATTACCACAAAACTTTTACCTGCCTTGTGTGGTGCATCAAATCATGTGTGAAGTAGCTGGTTATGTAGAGATTCATGAAATGAGTTCAAGACAACAATGAGTTGAATAATTTGTTCATGGTCTGTCAGTTAGAAGAGATGTCTGAATGAGCCCAGGAAATTGCACCATGGTAGTACCAATAGTACTACAGAATGGCTGAGGTTGGCAGGCATCTCTTGAGCTGATCTAGTCCAACACCCCTGCTCAAGCAGGGTCAGCTGCAGTAGGTTACCCAGGGCCATGTTCAGTCAGGTTTTGAGATGCCCAGATGAAGTCTCCGCAGCCTCTCTGGGCAACCTCTCCCAGTGTTTGACCACCCTTCCAGAAAAAAAAAAATAAAAAATTCTGGTGTTTGGATGGGATTGCATGTGTTTTGTTTTGTGCTACTGTCTCTTGTCCTGTTAGTGGGCACTACAGAGGAGAGCCTGGCTCGCTCTTCTTCATACCCTCCCATCTGGTATTTATCTCTTCTCCAGGCTGAACAGCCCCAGTTCTCTCAGCCTTCATATGAAAGATATTCCTTAACCATCTAGTGGCCTTGTGCAGAACTCCAGTAAGGAGCTCCAGTTGGGTAGATGGAGAGATGCTATTTCTGGAGACGGTGCCCCCAGTGCAGTGGCACAGGAGATGATATATCTTATTCTTCTCAATGAGGTAGCCACCATGTGGGGCTAGGAAACAAGGTCTTGATGGCATGTTTGTGGCATTACCTCAGGCAGGTCACAAACAGGACAAATGGAGACAGTGACAGGGCTGGCAACAGTGGAAGCGAAATGTTGAAAGACAACCAGTTGTTATGCTTGGTTCTTGCTTCTGGTAATTCACATTAATAATACAAAAAGCAATGGACTGCTTTGGTGCAGTTTTACACCACTGACTTATTTTTCTCATAACTGCATGAGAGTGGATTGATTCATGAACAAACACTTGTGCTTGGTGGCAAAGCTTGGAAGATGGCAGGTCTTACAGTGAAGCACTTGGGGAAGGAAGACGGGGTAAATAGAATTTACGTTTGAGAGACTGGCCGAACTGTGAGTAGCAGACCTGTGATACCTAGGATCTGTATGTTTCTTAGGAGCTGGATTTGATCACAGGACACATGTCTGCTGTGCTAAGGGTACCCCCGTGATTAATAATTTTGTCAGATCAGATGACACCAGTATCACCCCAAACCCTCCAGCGCAATTTGGGTTTTCAACAGGAATGTGATCAGCACAAGACCATATGCTGGTTGTGCATGGTTTTAAAATTATTACGCTTCTGGAGTAAGTTGATCTGTTTGGCAAGTGCTGCCCTGCTCTATAACCTGCGGACAAAATTAGTTTCAACTGCACCTTGCTCCACATGCAGACTCACTAATAAGTCAGCTATAAGGAAATGAGTGCAGGAGAAGTCAAAAGCAGAAAAAAACAAAACAAAATAAAACCCTGCAGCCTCCACAACAAAGAAACCAAATAGCCCAACCTGACAAGTTAGAGGCATTACTGAGTGACCCTACTTAACACAACTATTTCCCACAAAGGGCAAGTAAGGTGATGCCTTGCTGTAATGAGGAAAACCCTGCTTTAAGTGCCCAAAACACACACATCGTGCTACTGAATAGTGAACTGTTTGGCCCCAGCAGCTGCTCCAAACATGAGATGTAACTCCTCTGGTCCCTTCATCAGACCCATGTGAATGGGTCTCACCAGGCAGCTGGCGAATCACTAGTGGCTCTAGGTAGCTGCTGTTGGGTAACTGCACTGCAGCATTCTACTGGAGAGAGCTTCCTTCCACTTTGGAATGGAACTATGAATTATCAATTTTTATCAATATTATTATCAATATTATCTTATAGAAGCTGTAAATTATTAATTATTTCCGGGTTTTAATTACTAGTATTTTTGGTGCATTCAAGTAATAAGAACAGCGTTTTTGGCAGCGATTTTTAACATTTGCTGTTTTCATGCCACAACACCTACTACACTCAACTAGACACAGTTTGTCACTAATTTCCTTATTGGCCAGCAGTATTCCTTATGTGATTTGCATTCCTGTAAATGTGAACAGACTGAAAACGGATGATTAAAGAGGGTTGTTTGGCAAACATCCCCTTTTTCTTTATGGGTGCTCTGCAAACACAGAAAAGGAGCAAAGTGCATAAAACGTGACAGAGGAGGATTCAGCTCGTCTCTTGTTTTTCTGTTTGAGTATTGGTTCCACCTGGCAATCAGAATTAAATATGTGATAAACCTTAGATCCATTTTAGGTGAAAGAACAAAATGGACAGCAATTGGAGTTTTAAGACTTGTATCTAGGTTAATTTTTCCAGTTTCTTTCAAGCGTCTGGAAGTGGCGTGTTTGGCTTTGAGGCAGATTTTGTTTGAGAAGGGTTAATAATTCAGTGGCTATCAAGAGTACAGTACAGTCAGCCAGTTGATGTGCTTCAAAACCTCACTGTTTGAAGCGGGATGCAGAATTGTTCTCCACCTGCCTTTTGTAGGATGGCTGATTGTGCTCATAGCACTGCTTCTTCTGCTAGGTTTTTAGAAAAGGGGCTGTAGGATCCCACGGGCTTTATTTAGGTAACCCAAGATGACTGCAGTCTGTGGAGCCCTGCAGAACTTCCCAGTTCTCAGTCCTGGATGCATTCACTGGCAAAAGGGCACTATTCAGTGTCTTGCCATAGCCTGACGACCTCTGGAAGCCATAAATATCTCCGGGCAGCTAACATCAACACAGAGTAGTCTTAAGTTTGGAACAGGAGACATGAAAATTGCTTGCAGTCATATCTGTACCTCAGGGTGTTTCATGTCTAGAGGCTTGTGTGAGGCCCTCAGTTGTAAATTGTTCTTGTGCTCAAAGCCAAGAACATGGATTTTCACTTTTGTTTCTGATTGCTTAGGATAAAACTGCTTTCTTAGGGTCTTTCACTTAGTCTTTTTTCCTTAGAAACACAAGATGTTTACAGGTCACTGACTTCAATGCTAACCCAAGACATGAAAGAGACAGCAACAGCCAGTTTAGGAACCCTTCAATATTCTCTCTACTCACACACTCTGATATTTCTTGCACAGTAATTCCATGATGCCAAAGTCAGAACATTTTCTGATTTTTAAAATCAATTTAGAGAAACAAATCTGTTTCAGCATTTCAGGGAGTTAAACATTACAACACAAAGGGCATTTATCCTTGTTCCATTCACAGAGATAAAACACTACTTTGTAAATCCATAGTTACTGTAATTAGTGAAATGTCTATGACAAATTCCAAGAAAACAATTTTTGTCATGAGTCTTACAAAAGTGTCCAGAAATTGTAATGTGTTTGCCTCAGTGGCTTAACTTGTAATGTGCCTATAGTGCAGAAGTCCCTCAGTTAAAGAGTTTATCATTGTTCAACACTTTTATGGTTGTATATATTGAAAAGAATTCAGAATCAGATTTTAAAAGTGAATATGAGTTGATACAAATTCAGTGCTAAAATTATTGGAACATAATTCAGCATCAGGGTGTAACATATCCAGTGATTTCTACGCAATTGCATTGCTTAAATTCAGTAGCGAACAAGTCTGTTAAGGGCAAGAAGAGCCTCTAACAATAAAATTAATCACAATGCTGTATAACCATACCTTATAACTTTTGATCTTCCTGTGTATCATCTCTCTTATGAAGGGATCTTCGTCTTTGATGGAATTATAAAATGCATTACCTTTCTATTTCTTCTCTCTAAAACAGCAGTGGAACAAGCAGTGCCAGCCAGTCCCCATTACAGCAATAGAAACACACCTATTAGCCACAGTGAGAGCTGGACTCTGTCATGAATAACTGTATGAGTGATCAAAAGATATGTATTATAGCAGTGTACAGTTACACTGTGATAAATTTTGCTTTCATTCTCTTCAAAGGCTTCAGGCATCTCAGGGAAACCAAGAAAAATCATGACTAAGTCTTATGAGTGCGCATGAGTTTATCAAAAACATCATCATTTGATACTGATGTCCACTGCATGTAAATAAATATATGAATAATTTATTTACTTCATCTTTATAAGCAGACAGTCCTGGGTTTTTTCTGTCTTACTTGGCATGGTAGGAGTAGCTTCAGTCTGTGCTTCTGCCTGCGGCCCATAGCTCTTATTTGTGAATTCAAATTAGTGCTTGTTCTCTGGGTTTGATGACCATGCAAGGAGGGGGTCCTGTTGTGCTAGGTAGGTCTGTCCTACTCCAGGAGCTGTGCACCTCCTAGCCCTGATCAGCAGGCAGGCCGAGAGAATCAATGCAAAAGGATTGCAAGCAGTAAATTAATGTGCTGGGGGAAAATATCATATTTACTCATTTTCAAAATTTGGGGTGGAATTCTGTTAATGATGGAAGACTTGTTGAGATAAAAACAAAGCAGATGGAGGCTGATAAAACGAGACAAGAGGCAGAGGTAATGAACTGGGAGAGAAGAAATTACAAGTGACAGAGGGTCAGAGAGGGACAGTGGAGACTGGATGAGGCAGAAAATGGCCAAGGTGAAAATCTCCCACTGGCATCCCCCACTAGGGACAGCAGCTCCTCTTGGCTTTGGTCTGCCTTGGGGCCATGAGTGATGCCTTACCAGCATTATTTGTCCTCCCTGAGCCCACCTGGCTTGGGTAGGAGTAGTCCTTCCCTTGTCCATGTGCCCCCAAGAGGGAACCAGTTCCTGAATGAGGAGAACCATGGTTTCACCTAAGTTGCTCCTGCCCCAGCTGATGAGGAGTCCTCTGCAAGGGTGCTGTAGTCCTGGGCTATCTGGGCTACCTGGGTTATCTGGAAAATGCTCTGCAACAGCACATCCTTATGATGAACAGAGCGTGAAAAGCAGAAGTAAGTTCCAAAGCATTCTCCAGCACAAATAACAACAAGGAAAGGATCCATAACTCAGTTGTGACTCATTAGCAGAGCAGTGGGATGAAGAACAGAGGAAGCGCTGCCATGTATGGGGTTACTGTAGGGATCTTCCTGCTTGGACTCTGGTAGTCTTAGAGGAAAATGAATGTATACTGTTGCTGAGGAAACAAATCTCCCAGGGGATGGCTGGATTTTCCCATGTGTGAATTATTGCTGCCTCATGCTCACTCAAGTCAATTAACCTAAACCCTACAAACTGCACATGCCACAGCTCTGTGCAGTTATTATTAGGAACTTTATACAGTTGCATGTGAATTTAATCATAAACAGCCCAGGAATGGATTCAAGTTTATATTCCTCTTTAAATATTTGTATTCCTATAATGGAATATTGCCCATTTTTCTCTGTAGGTGCCAGCTTGCGTGATGACCTCAGTAAATACTTCTGGTTTCATCATTCTCAAGGGGACACAATGACAGTTCAGGATCCAAACCAGATGAATCTCTGTGCTGCTGTTTGGACTGTTGTCTCCTATGTAATTGCTGACATGGAGGAGATGTTGCCGAGGTAATAAAACAGCAAGAAAGAAGATTTCTGTTCTTCAGTAAAGATTGCGAGTCCATTAATGCATGTGGTCTACAGCTGTGGGCAATTTCTGTTTTTCACCCTGGTTTTGTGGATTATTATGTCTGTTTTCCTCAAAGCACATGCTCTTTTACACATTCCTATTTCTTTTTGCTGTTTTGATATCTTCCATTTGTGATTTTCACTTACAATTTCTTCTTTTATGTACTTTCAAATATCTGGTGAAGGTATACCTCTTCGACTGTGATATAATAGCTATTTGTATGCAAAATGATCTTGCGCAGCAGGAAAAATATACCAAATAAATTTGTTGCATCAGAATAATTAATGTATTGAGTTAGTGGACATGTTTGTGGTTTTGTTTTTTGTCTTTCACACTATGCATAAGAACAATGTACTATTAATAAAATAGGCATTTCTTTTTACTCTTTTAAGATAATTGCTGTAGTCTCTACACAGTTTTCAGGGTATAAGAAAACTTAATCTTGGCTGTTTTAATAGTAATGTATGATAAAATGCTAAAATAATAGAACTTTTAATAGTTCATTCAGCTCATGCTGTTAAATCTTGTTAAATGTTTCTTCTTGTGAAATTCAGATAAACCAGGACATCAAGGATCGAAAGCCAACCTCAGGACTCCCAGATCTCCTGTGTTTCTTTGGGCACCTCCCTGTGGAAAGCTGTGCATGTCCTTTTCTTTCTGATGGAAGACTTGCCATTGTGACATGCAAAGAATCTCATATGGCAGTTTTTCTCTGAAATGCCATGATGTTTCAGAAACGGCATCACAGCTTTGATTTGTGACCTTCACTACCTGCCAGCTAACATCCGAACACAGTGTAAAAGCAGATTTTGATTCAGGCACTTGAAGCTATTCCCAGTTGCCCCTCTCTTGTGGGGATGCTTTCCCCTGCTGGAAGCCAGTTAGTCTGGGAACTTGATTCTTGTATACGTTGTTGGGGTTTGGTTTGGGGTTTTTTCCCTGCTCAAAGTTTATGAACATTCAGATGAGTTTCAGGGGTATCTGGAGAGAAGATGTAGGTGGCATTGGGGAATATTTTAAGGTGTATGATTGCTGCTCATTCCTTTGTGATGTGTTCCTTGTTTGTGCTTTTAAATTTTACAGCAAGTAAACTTACTGATGTGAATAACTGCCGCACTATAATCAACACCAACCAGCTATCGTAACAAACAACAGGAGTGTTAAACCAAATGGTAGACAGTCTCTGGTGTTTTTAATCAATCCTGTAGTTGAGCAATAGCTGAGTGACAAGCCATTCATTTTTATAGAATTAATGACCATGATATCTGTTTACCATGATATTAGCACTTTTACATCAAATTCATTAAAAATTTCCATTTTCCCATTAAACCATTTCAAGAACAGAAAAGCTGCCTGGAGATTCTCTGCTCTTTCTTCTTAAAGAAACAGTATTGAAATAAAGTTAGCAAAAATTTCCTTTGTTTTCAAGGCATTGTGCCTGTGCTTTTTTTTTCTGATTTGCTTGAGAAGAGCATAGCTGGTGGTGCTTCAGATCTTCAGCTGTCTCTAAAGCCTTTGGGCCTCCACAGAATATTACTGACTTTTTCCTGAATGCAGTTTCCTGAACTACGTTCCACAGCTTTTTCACTGAGGGTATGCCACTTCGTACATCAGAGATTCAGAAGGGTTTTCCATCGAGTTACATTTATTGTTAAAAATCTTAACCTGTGCTCACTTGGAAATGGGGTTTTTCTGTGGTTTTCCACATTGCCTCAATTTAGACAGAGACTGGAGTCAAGAATGCTGTTTGCAGAGGAGAAGAATGCTGCAGTATGCACATAGTGCCACAGCACATCCCAAGATGTGCTTGTAGGCTCCCAGGCTACATAAGATAGGTTGTAAAAATTAAGACCATGGTGCCCCTGAAGAGAATTTAACCTTCACATCAACTTCAGGTACACAGTTCTAGAGAGAAGCTTTGCAGAGTGGAAAAAAACTGTTCAAAAATCAAAATTGCCATCTTCCTTTTATAAAATAGTGAAATCAAAAATATTTTCATTCTCGAATTGAAAAAAAAGAAGATTATTTCACACATAATAATAGATTTAATTAAAATAAGACATTGATTTTTTGATTCACCTGTTCTTTTTGTCTGATCTGTAATATTCTCAGACCTATAGGTTCAGCTGTTCACTGTGCTGTCCTGACAACCTGCCTGTTCAGGTGTACCTCTCTCAAAAATTTCCATAAATGAAGAGATGCTAATAAACTTCTTTCCTTTCCCGGCGGGATTATGTACCTCCTGCACAGTAGTTCATCTTTATTTCTGCTCAGTGTAGCAATTATGCTGTTTCAATTGCCGGCAATTAAACATATATCAGTTGCTCGATTTTCAACTGAAGAGCACTTCTGAAGTGATCCAGGTAAGTCAACATAACTTTGCTTTCTACTGGCATGCAACCTTTGAACTTTGAGAATCTTCTCAACTTCAGATCAGAACGTAATAGCTGAGGATATTATTTATATTATTCTTACTGTCAAGATAGCTGCCATAAATCTGTGCTTTTCAGAGTATTTTGATGACATTCTATGATAAAGAGTCCATGTGTACATTTCCCTCTGATAAAATAGCACACTATCAGCTTTGGAGTAGATTGCTTTTTGCCTGCAAAGATCTCTGAGCTGAGAGTTGAAAACACACCAGTAGTATTTAAATATATGTCAAAAATTTAAATTTCAAATAAAGACTTTCCTCAAGATATTACAAATCTCTTGCATCTGCTGAGAAGGGAGGCCCCTGGGTAGCCTTCCTTTCTGCTACAACTCAAAGCTTTCAGACATAGTTACAGAGGGATGAGGCCAATACATAATTCATTTACCTGACTAGACTATAGCACAAATGCCGAAGAAAAGTCTCTTTTCAAAACTGCATAATGTAACATAGGTAGTTTTGCAAGTAATAGAAGAAGAATTGCAGGATAGGAAAATGAGGTGGTGCTTTTGTCCTTCATATGTCAAGGCATCACTGGAATTTCACTGTCCCTTTGAATGATTCAGTTCTATGTGATCCAGTGAGATTTTTACCTTCCTTAAAATAATTAAACACAAAGAAAGAGAGCTATTTCCTGGAACAAGAGATGAAGCGGTGCTTCTGCTGCTGCTACACTGCAAACATCCTTGGCTGTACATTTAGTTAGTATGCTTCCCCCATAACGATTTTGAGACACTTCCATTTACCATAAGTAAATATCAAACTGATCTTGATATCTGTATCTGTCTCATGAAATATACATACCATCTAAATGTGCCCAAATGATTAATTTACTGCTGTGTAATGATTAGCATAAAAATCTCATCACTGCATAGGATAGAAATGTTACCACTAATTGCTGGTTGAAGTGAACAATGTTTTCTGCATAGGAATTAATGATGCATGCATCGCAGCTCTAGAATGGCAAAAATCAAGACTTTCTGGAAGAGAAGCATCTTTTTTTCTTTTTTTTTTCTTCTCTTTTCTGCTAAAAGAAATGGACATTAGGCATATCCACTTTAAACTAATGGTACATTGCATCCGGGAGTGATGTGGGACAATTATGTCTGTGAAATGGTCACACGCAATGCAATCTACATATATCGTTTTACAGTTTTGGACTGTCACACACATACTAAGTCTCTTTCACAGAATCAGCGGCCATACAGTGGGGTAGGTTGGGAAAAGAGGATGGGTCAAATGGTTTTCCAAAAGCCATGCAGCCAGTCAGTCCTAAAGTTCTGTTTAGGATGCCAAGCATATGTATGCTGGGCTGCATCAAAAGGACTATGGCCAGCATACTCCTTTTGAGAGGAGTGATTCTGCCCCCCTGCTCCAGTCTTCCGAGACACCACCTGGAGTACTGTGTTCAGGTCTGCGGCCCCCGATGTAAGAAGGACGAAGACCTGTTGGAGCGAGCCCAGAGGAGGCCACAAAGGTGATCAGAGGGCTGGAGCTCCTCTCCTGTGCGGACAAGCTGAGAGAGTTGAGCGTGTTCAGCCTGGAGAAGAGAAGGCTGTAGGAACCTTATAGCAGCTTCCAGTACCTAAAGAGAGCCTACAAGAAAGTTGGAGAAGGGCTTTTTTACAAAAGCATGTAGTGACAGGACAAGGGGGAATGGCTTTAAACAGAAAGAGGGGAGATTTAGGTTAGATGTAAGGAAGTCTTTGCCGTGAGGGTGGTGAGACACTGGAACAGGTTGCCCCAAGGAGCTGTGGCTGCCCCATCGCTGGCAGCGTTCAAGGCCAGGTTCTACGGGGCCTGGAGCAACCTGGTCTAATGGAAGCCGTCCCTACACACGGCAGGGAGGTTGCAGCTAGATGATCTTTAAGGTCCCTTCCAACCCAAACCAGTCTGTGAAGTGGTTTTTTTCACTGAGCATATGCAACACTCTGGACTACAAATTCAAGAGCGAGAAATGAGAAATTAATTCTTACGATTTTTTCTCAGTTGACCAAGTTTGATTTCTGGAAGGAAACCAAGAAGGTTTACACCATTTATATTAACCTTAAAAAATGTTAATACATACCTATACACATATGCCACTCTCTACATAATACAGAAAAGCTTTCTTATCCTGAAGATTATTTCATTTCTGCTTTTTATCAAAACATGTATTTTATAAGCAGAAATTGACAAAAAAAAAATCTGGATTTACAGGGTAGCAAATGTATTCTTTAGTCTTAGTAGGACTTGAGAGAATAGTTACTACATGCATCTTGATAAAACTCATGTCTGGTGCGAGGACTGAATCCTCGGGAAAGTCTTCAAAACTGTGATTTCACTGAGGTTCTTTGTGACTTGTGTTATAATCTCTGGAATATTTGACTTCACCTTTTTAAATGTGATTATTCAATATGTTACCTATCCTAAATTGTCTATCTTTTGCTTTTTCCAGATATATTATGTCAGTGATAAAGCTGCAGAGAAATCAGATCATTGCCTGTACTTAAAAGAAACTTCCCAGTTCTTTTTTACACTTCACGTCATCATTTTTATTTTTCTTTAAATTTCTATCACTGGGACAGAAAGGTTTTACAGCTTTTAATATGACTCACAATGTAGACGCTAATGATTGTTCAAAAGCAGATAACAAAATGTCCACATTTTTTAATAAATCTGCCGTGCTGTTCATTCTGTGGGTATTATCAAGCTTCTGCTCATCATAAGATGAGTTTAATAAAAGGAATTACTAGCAAGTGAGTCATGAGACATTTAACCATGGAAAGTTTCACAAGCATAAATAACAGCATAGTTTCTGAATGGAAATAAAATTTTGACAGCTTTACCCCTCCAAATTGCTCATTGTAGAGGCAGAGAAAGCTATAAATACCCGCCAACAAATGCATGCTTCTCTTCAGCAGTGCTGAGTTCTGTGTAGTAGATATCTTAAACCTTTATAATGTAACTTGAACCTTTAACATGAAATGTCAAGAAGCAAATACACACTAGTTGTTGTGAATTCCTACAGGCCTTTTTTGCAGTGGTAAACAGGATACAGCTCTATTGGCAACTTGGCCTAGCTTTAGTATTGCTGTCCTTCCAAGCAGGAGTTCCTTCTGGCTCTATGGCAAGCTTCTTGGAAGGATAAGTATAGCAGTAGAAGAAATTACTTAAAAATTTGGTCCTGCGAGATCTTCATAAAATGATGAAAGCGTTGGTTTTGTTTTGGGTTTCTTTTCTTCATGCACAAATACCTGTAGCTTGTTCAATGGCTGAACTTAGGTATTGGCATATGCAGATTTTAAAACCTCTTTTCATTCCTCTAAGAAACATTAGCGTCTCCGTAGGTATGAGAAGATAATAAATGAAGTAATTCCATAGACTCTGTAGAAGTACCGCATGTATACTGCGTACCACCCATGTACCACTACCCCACAAGTGGGTCACTGTAAGATTTCATGCCTGGTGACTGCGTGGAAGTGAATACTTATTTTGCACTCTGAACGCTGGAAGTTCAGGAAGTGCTCCAGGTCACAGGCTCTTTTTTCCTTCCAAATAGCCTGAATTGTAGTTTAAACAGCAGTATTTGTATGTCTTTCAGTCTTGGATTTGCAATGGATTTGTGATATATAACATTGTCATCACACTGTGAAATCACTGAAGTCTGATACTTTTCATGTTTCATATCTCTGCATTTCAGAGCTGTGTCTAAACAAGCAGGAACAGTAATGGCTGTCAGCAGAGCGCTTGACAATATCTTCAAAGCAGAAGAACTGAGTAAACATTTGCTGTGTGTGCTCTATTAGGTGTCAACGAAAATTTTATCCATCCCTCTCTCATCTGTGAAGTGATGGATGGGGAAAACATTACTGCTCTGTGTTTCTGTAGCAGTTAGTCTTAGAGTTGCTGCTACAATACTTCTAAATTGGTTTGAGGTGTAAGATTATATGAGACATCAGGAATTGGCAAGCTTCAGAGGGGTTGCTAATGGAGCAATGTTGTTTATTGCACAGTGTTTATTCACACAGTAGTGAATGATCCTTTAAAGCAGAAGTACAGGAATTTTGCAGTATTTGCAGAAACATTTTGCTGACCAGCTAAAGCTTTGAAAGACCTTCGTTACTTTATTGGTGTAAACTAACAAAATGAAATTAATACCTGTTTGTTTTTTTTGTTAACTTACCACTTTTAGATTCCTTTATGGGGGAAAAACCATCAGCCCAGTTTAAAGTAACTGTAGGAAAAGCTCGCAGACATCCTTTGGTTTACACTGGCTTTGAATATGAAGAAACAAATGCTGCAACTTCAGATAAGCATTAGTCAAGTCAGTAGGAATTTCTTTTAAAACATTTGTAAATGTGGGCAGATGGCATTGGGTGTTCTGCGCTGTAGCAGAGTGAGCAGTTACATCAGACTCTCAAAGTTATCCCGATTTTTACAAAAATCCTCCTGTTGCCATTAATATCCAACATTCTAACAAGCTCTAAATTTACTTCCATGCTATAGAAGTTTACTTTCTGGCCACTTTTTCTCCTCTCCTCTTAGAATAAGCTCAGTCTAGTGGTTTTAACTTAAGACAATAAACCAGGAACTCCCAAGTTCTAGCTCTGCCTCAGTAACCATCTTGCTGGGTGGTCTTGGCACACCCTAAAGGTATGCCTTCTGTGCAGATTTGATTTGCCAAAAACTGAAGAGCAAAGCTCTGTTTCCTTGCCTCATGTGGCAAGAGGTGTGGGACACTGTTCTAATGAGGTATTTTCTATCTTTGGTCGTAATCTGGAAGCAGCTCAGGTTTGGGCATCTCCTAATTTTCGCTTCATAGGTGAGTTAACTCTGCAGCTGAATAATACCTCAGCTTGCTGGAATCTGAAAACTGTTGCAGCCCATTTTCACTGTGGCTGATTCACAGTTTGGAATGGAAAAGACAAAATTTGGTGGGTTTTTTGACCTTAAAAGAAATGAAACCTTAGAGTTCCAGAGTGTATTCTGCTGGTTAAAAAAACTGGACCCTCTGCAAGTGAAATTGTAGATGTTTCTCTTCAAAGCTCTGCACAAAGACTTCCAGAAAATAATATTGAGGGGAAAAAATAGAAATGGTTAGTACAAAAATCTTCATGCACAGTAATGCCATGAGCCTGGAAACAGGGAATATATTCAAAAATTGAACTGTTGCGTTTGGTTCTTTTAAGAATAAGAGGTAGGATAATAAAACTGCAAAGCCTAATAAAGTGTCTAAGTTATTGTTTACCCAAAGTCATTTTCTTATGTCTGCAGGAAATAAGACCTACTGGAGCCAATTCAGAGAAAATTCAGCAAAGAGAAATAGAGCTCACCTGTCTTCATTATCCTGAACAGAAATCTACATGGATCTCACAAATCTTGCTTCTGTTCTTGGTGCTTACCGAGCCTTTAGTACAAATAATTAGGAGTCATCCCTCATAAAGCACTTACAAATTAGTGAAATGTCAGAGGATTTTCCTCTATGTTTGGTTTTATTACAAATTCATCTGGTATTCTATTTTCTTAGTGGATACAATTAATGACACTGAAGACTTCTCAGGGTATAAATTTAAGTTAAAATTTGTAGTAATGCTAGTGGCTGAAGAAGACAGTTTATGGATAAGTCAGTCTTCAAACTCCCCAATACATCAATTACTTGCTTTTTCACCTGCCAACCCTGCCTCTAGATTTGATACATGGTATTAACTGCACCTCTTTGCTTAAAGGAAATTACAACAGAACTTACTTGTATAAAACTGTTCTTCTCTGTATTATGAAGTGAAACAAAAGCTGTCTTTAAAATACTCATTGCCCTCAAATATTTTTCCAAATATTATTTTTAAAGTCAGTTTCAATTTCTGACACTCGTAATACGCATATTCGCAATTCACACAGCCAAAAGAAGCAGCATGAGGAAGACTTACACTTCTTGCAGGCACTACTGGAATCAAAAAGTTGTGGTTACAAATGTAGAACCAGCAATTACCTACAATAAGATGCTGCCATTTGTGGAATGAAAAACGTGTTCTTGCCTTGTATTTAGGGTGGAAGAAAAGTAAACGTCTTTAGGGAAATGGGATGTAGAAGGTAAAATATCATGAAGTGCAAAGGGGAAGATGAGAAGTTCTTTTTGTGCCCAAGTAAAGGTAATGTAGCGCCAAGATACGTGAAGCACTCAACTATTCTGGTAGTTGAAAAAAAGAACGAAAGAAGAAAGCAAAGAAAAAAATGCCCGTATTCAGTACAATGGTATAAAAAGTAAGGAATTTATAATCCAGGAAACACTTCAATTGCCTCAGATGTTGTCATAGGACCAAAAGTTGGGCCAGGCTGATGGCAGGCTTGGCAGTTTAAAGCAGCTTTAAGCAAACCTAAGCCAGCTGGATGGAAGAAATGTGTAACTTATGGGTTCATTATCCTTCATCACCCAAGTGGATGAAAGTTGGCTGATCTCAGTTCACTTATATTAGAATTTTGGTTCAGGAGAAATTTGGAACAACAGTCCCTGATGCCAAAAGAATTGTTGTGTGAAGCTGTGGTTGGAAACTGCATCAGGTAACCCTGCTGTAGCAGGGCTCTTCGTCTTTTTTTCCCTTTTGCCAAGGATTGTTTCATACAGTCAATGCTGTATCTTCTGTCAAGGTTTAGTTTAAAATTGATGGGCTTCCCACAGTTTCCCTTGAGCAAGTTTTCTTTGCAATGAATCTTCTCTACAAACTTCTTTGGAGCTTGTAACTTACCAGTGGGATAACATTGGCATAAAATGTGCTTGCACAATTTTTAGGCACAGAAGAACTGCCCTTTAATTTGTCTTCTAGGAGAAAAAAATGTTCGTGTGACTGCAGATGTTGATGATGCAATAATTCTTAGTTGAAGAAAGAAAGCAAGCAAAACCCGACTGTTTCACTGCTTTGCCAGCCTGTTGAGGTCGGTGCCTTTATGGAACCTCCACAGCAGCCTGTGAATAACAGGTGAAACGAAAACTGCCCCATGGAGAGCGTAGGCAGGGCTGGTTAGTCATCCAGTAGCTGTGCTATTTGCCTTTAGTATGTCACTACAAATTCAATATCTCAACATCACATCCAGAGAAAGCTTACAAAATCCAAAGGGCATTTATGCCTCACCTTTCTCTATAAAGGATGTTCCGAAATGTCCAGGCTTGCCTCCTTTCCCCGTAAAGGGTTTTATGTAAGCTTGCCAGCTAATACCATAGGTTGCTAATACATTAATGTAAACAACAGGAATAAAAGTCCACGAAAGAATTTTTTCTACACTTTAGAAAAAATTATTGCATATTTTTGTACATGGTTGAAGCAAAAGATACTGCACAGATGAAGTGAGACATTTCCCGGCAGGAGGAAGGTGTAGTTCTGTGAGATAAAAGGAAGGTGTACTTTTTCTCACTACTGAATTTGTTTGAAGATACATCTTATAACAAATCCCCCCTTAATGTTGTGAGAATCCATAAATTCAGGTCAAATTAAATAGCCAGCTAATCTGCATTTTAAATAATGGTGTGGTTAATAAATAGAAATAAAGATCACAGAGCTATGATGTGGCAAGTCCTCTGAAAGTCTCTTAATGGCAGTTAATAAAGAGAACTTCAAAATCAATACCTGACTTTCCTGGAAGCCAATGTCAAGTCATTAATTTGGGTGTAATATAACGTAAGCTTGCATGCCTGCAAGAATTCAAGCATTCGTGTCCTGGGCACTTTGTGTCTGGGGAAAAAGATGATCAAAACTTCTGTGAAGCAAAGCAATGTGTTACAACACTCTAATTTCTGCAAAAACAAGAGCTTTCACAAGAAATTGAAAATCATTCCCTCAAAGTAACTACATCTTTGGCACTGTTTCACAGAAAGTTGCATTCTCTCCCTGAGTGGCTGCAGAGGGACAGACTGTTTCATTTGGTCTTGAGAAAAACTCACTACTGTCTTTCTTTTGTAATATGTGAAATGAAAGGACTGTGCCTGACACGAAGGCCTCCTGTGAATGCTACAGATTGTTTTTCATTGTATTGTTAAAAGCCTTTTATTTCCAACCTTTTCCCATTTCCTAGACCTGGCCAGTAAAGCCCAAAAAGACCTCAAACCAAACAAACATTTAACACAACAGCAACAAAAGCCCAACTGTATTTTAGGACTTTAAAAGATTTTTCTTTCATGGTTCAAACAGTTATCTGTTTACCTTCAAACACAGGCAGTCTCTGTGGTTCACGTTTATATTGAGACTCCTCTCCATCCCCACCTTCTAGTAAAACCTTCTGAACATCTAATATTAACTGTAATGTATTTATGCAGGTTTGTGGTGTTTTGTTCTGGTGCAGCATAGCATGGTTTCACGATCAACTGGCAAAGCTCTTGAAGATTCCTTTCACAGAGGGTTTTTGCAAATTTTTCTGCTTCATGTTGATTCCTTTGGGTTTGAATGGTGACAGCCTGCAGCTATCCTGTTAGTCCTGGCTGTGGCTTAGGGGAAAAAAATTAAACATGAAAATTAGTAACAAAGAAAAAAACCGAGAGAAGAGCCTGTCCCTGGAGATGTCCCTATGTTAAGGTACAGAGCCAGTTGCATTCAATATGACTTCAGTTTTCATTAAGACTCTATAGTGTATTTTACGGAGTGCATAAAGCTGACAATGTAATAAAACCAGACATAGATCTTAAATGCACACAGGTAGGCTAGTTCCACTTATTCCCAAACTCAAATACACACCACATTAGGCCTTCTCCACACAAGATCTTGCACCAGTGCGATGTCAACATTCAGGATTACACTGACTTATAGGAAGTGGTGCAAAATCATACTAACATCTCTGGAATTGAAACCTAAGTGAGTTGTATCAGCTTACACCACTGAAAGCAGCCACCCATAACTGAAATCAGTGTTTACCCAAGATTTTGAACTTATTTGCAAAGCAAATTTTTGGTTAGTGGTGCAACTTTCTGTTGCTGCTAAGCCCTAAGGCTGCCCACTGCTGGTTCATGCATGGTCGGTGGCACTGGCTGCCCATTCGTGGGTGGGTGTGCTTATGTTTGATCTTCAAACACTATTTGATAAGTTTGAAACAACTATACTATGGGCAATAAGCAGTCTGAAACTGTCCCTGGCAATGCAGTCTCTCTGGCAGAGAAATGCCCACTGGTGTGGGTGCCCGTGGCCTTGGTTGTTCCTGAAATGAGAAAAGTTGATTCCAACTTTGTTTCCTCACCCAATTCCTCTAACCTCCATCCCAACAAACAAAGTAACTGTTGGCAAGAGGGAATCATTTCCCATTGAGTCATCTGAGCATCTTGGCCATCAACAGCATCCAAGTGATTTGTTGGACAGTTTGGCTATGGTAAAGCAGGGCCTCAGCATTTGTGCTCTCCTGCTTGCAGTGCCTGGGCAGTGCTGGAAATGGGAACTTCCTGAAGAACCTACAGAGAGAGTGTGAATGCTGTTTGTCACCATGGGCTGACTGCCATAAAGCGCAAGGGCTGCTGCATATGAGTTTACAGGTTTCTGGCCAAGGGGCTTGCTTTCCAGCAGGCAAGCTGCTGCTGCTGCTGCCGCTTTGGCGCCGCACAAGGGTGTAGTGACAGCAGCAGGTCCTTCCCTCAGTCCTGAGATAACCTGCATCACCCCTGTGACCAGTCAGCTGGTAAAGAGTTAGTGTAAAGTGCACTCGTGAGAGCCCACCCCGACCTGCCCGTTTGTAATCTGGAAACTGTTCCTTGGCATGGTTTGTTCTCCAGCACCGGTAAGGGACTCTGCCCTGCGCAGTTTTGTACACACAGAAATGGAAGTGAGTCAAAATGGTTACTTCAGGTTAATCTTTGTTTATTGCTTTGCTTTTTTGATAGAAAAACAGTTGTGCATGGTCTTCAGGAATGACTCTCATGATATTAAAGACAATAAATCTTCTCTGCCACCAGATTAGAAAGACCTGGATGTAAAAGTGTTTCACAGGTCATACCAGGCTAGGAGAAGAGCCAGTCACTGAAAGCCAGTAGATGGAAGCCTATTTAGCTCTGTTACATCAGTGGTAAAGAAGTATAGAGTAAAGTACAAATGTACTCTGTATTAGTAGGGTAAGGTTGTAAGATGTGGGTTTCTTATATCAGACATATTAAATGGAATACAAAAATCTTGCTTACAAATTAGTATTACAAAGATGATCATGTTTTTGATGCCGTGGTAAAAGTCATTAGATGTACAAAGAAGATATCTGGGGGCACACTCCTGACCTACAGTTACTAGTACACATACAGAGGGCATGTGAAGTCTAACAAAAATCAGATAACACTGTTCTAGAAATCACTAACTGCACAACTTGCTTTAGTATAAAAACAGTCAAAAAACAGCTTTTTTTTGATGTATAGGAAGGAAGTACTCGAAGGCACGCAGCAGCTGTTTTGAATGACCTAGTAAACTTTCCATACGTAAAAAGCAATGTAGAAACACAGGAACATTCTTGGAAGAAGCAAACTGGTGGGGACAAGCATCATGAAAAGGAGTCTAAATGGGGAGAGAGAACTGAGTTTATACTTCTAGTTCATTTAGTTCCCCCAAGGTACAGAGTCCTGGTTTGGGGTAAATAGAGCTGTGCTTTAGGAGTTTTCTCTCTCTGTTGCTCCCTGTGTGAGCAGGAAACAGCCACAGAGCACGACAGAACCTTCAACAGCATCTCTGTGTTCAGCTGGACCAGCACCATGTTTGGGTGGGTTTTCACAAACAAATGATAAGGAAAGAATTTGCCTTCCACCTTCTGTGTTTGGCTTTTCCTCATATCAAAGTCATTAAGGGACATACAAACATCAGCTTGAAGGACACTTGGCCACTGCTGGCAAAAAAAAGCCAAAACAGGCTGCAGTGAGAACTGATCACTGTTTTTCACAAAAGTATCTCCTCAATTTTTCATTCCTATTGTACTTGCTCCTAAAAATTGCTGTGAAAATTGCAGGAGGTTTTTTTTTCAGTTTCTTTTGCAGCATTTCTGAGAAGGAACTGAGCAGACACCTCCATGCAGCTTTGTTGCCCTTCACTGCAGGAGGCCTAAATCTCACCATGTCAAAGAATTACCGTATTGTCAGCAATCATTAATGATTCTCAAGTATCTTTCTTTAATGCAATCTCCCAGAATTCAGGTTGCCTCAATATCCAAAATTTGGATTGCCTACATGTTTAAAAACAATTCCAAGGTTTTAATTTATTTGAGAAGTAACTGGAGGTACAACAAAACTTTGCTTGACCTGTGTAGTTGTTGGAAATACAGGCACATCCTACTGGAGATGTATAAAACGTGATGTTTTACATGCGCACCCAAATCTAAGCAGTAACTGCCAAATTAGTAATTTTTTTTAGAGAAGGAACAAGCAGTATTAATTATGATTAAGTAAATGGACCTGGACTGTGTTTATAATGCTGAATGTTAAAAATCAGCTGGAACCTGGTGTACCCAGTGCATATTTTTGGTTGACTGGCTGTGGTTTGTTTCACAGACAAGAATGCCAAGCAGCTGACCTGATAAATGCTTCTCTCCCCACTCACCCTTTCAAACTCCTGACAATATTGTTTGTTTGTTTTTCACAGATCTAACACATTAATTGTGTTAGGGACGGTATTAAAACTCTTGGCAGAAATAAACCAGTCCTTTCTTTTCATACCACTCCTACCAAAACACAGTGAAAGTTACAGTAATTTGAAACAATAACCTTTCATCTCCTTCCCACACCTGCACTCAAAATTAGAGTAGATCTGCAGGTCCTAATTATTGTAATAAGCTGTAATTCATGTAGATACCGGTGAGTCACCAGTAAAACTTTGAGTTCTCTGGTACAGTTCTCTGGCCTGTGTATGTATGTATGTGTAAATGCCATGCAGAAAAAGCAGAACTAGCAGTATTAAAGTCGTGAAAGCAAGAAAACACCTTTTAAACTCAAATAATCGTCTTGGACCTGTGCTTCATGCGATTGCTATATGAGGCAACCTCCTATCCCCTGTCCAAACAGGAACTGCATATACTGTTGGCCATACTTATAAGTAAGCAGATGTGGTATAAGCTAAGCTCCCAGTTTGCACCTGGCCTCCAGGAGATAGCCCTGGGTTTTTCACTTAGCCATTAAATTTAGTGGGATCTCAGCCCAATCTTAGCATCAGGCCTTGGGTTTTGGAACTGAAACTTGCTTTAAACAAACACACAGAGGATACTGATTAGAAATTTCAAATGCCATGGATATGAACACTGTTTTAGGAATGACACGTGAAAAAAAAAATGCAGTGCAAGCTTCACAGTGTGTACTTCCTGACTTGCAGAGTACAGGCCTATAAAGAGAAATTGCTGTGGAATGACTTTCCTGCAAAATAGCTCCATTTTCATGCATTGTACGGGTTCATCATCTGTTCTTCCTGGGCTCTGTTACTTTCCACACATAAGAATCCTTTTCAATCTGTAATTTCAGTGGGATTTCCGTAACTGGTTCTAGTTTTATTTGTCAAGATATTCCGGGGTTTTTTTTTTTTCCTTTTTTTAATTTTTCTTTTTTTTTTTTAATGGCCTGTTAGTGAACTATCCCTACAAGATGATGTAAAATAAATTCAGCTCGTGTTCTTGTATGTGAATGCCTAAGTTCAAGGTTGCATACCCTGTATGACACAAATATCCATAAAAGGATGTAAGAATGCAGTTTGATTACATACCGCTTCAAATAGCAGAGATGTTACAACTGGACCCAGTGGAAATTTTCTGCATGAATCACTTTTTTTATTTTCCACAAAGGAGTGACAGTTATGAAAAGAATTAATTTCCTTCTAAAGTTTGGGAGGGAAAGGGAATCCCCCTAAAGAGACATTTAGGTATTTCCAAATTTGAGACTTAAATGGGTTTTATTCTTTCATTTTTTCCTGTGTATTTCGTCTGTCATTAGATATGACAGAGTAAATCTTAGGACTCTGAGATTCTGTTCACTAACTAACTTTTCAAATGCTGAGAAAGTAGAGGAAAAAGTTGGAAGGTAAAGCTCCTCTGACACTATCTATCTATTCTAATGTGATCAGGAGATAACTCACATTTTCAAACTCTTCTTTATATATCGGTGTGTGGTGCTTTCTTTTTAGATGCTTGAAATTTTCCACTATATTGTTTCTTCCTGTATTCAGCTCTGCCTTTTGTCAGTGTCTTGGAATATTGAAAAATAGCCTCACATTAAATTATATTATTGAAAAATTACAAGTATAATATAGCACATTACCAGTGCATTTAGAGTTACAGCAAATCTCTGAATTTTAAACTACATCTCAATCATATTTATGCTGTGATTTGAGTTGTTTCTGATAGGCTATACTTTTCCCTGTTTGTCATCCTGCGCTGCTTGTTTGCAGGCTGTAATTACAAGGTATGTTACTGTCTGCTTCGCTGAGCTGTGGGATGGATATGAGTGCAGTGCAATGGGAGCTGATGGCTGGTTCTCCTGTGCCTGAGCAGCTGCAAACTTCAAGCTGTTCCTGTTAGGGTTGCTTGGTATCCAATTTATCATCTATTATGACTGGATGAAAACCACCTAAAACCACTGTCAAACTTTCTGCACACCTCTCCTCTGTCCCTGGACTCCACCTCTGTGCAAGCACTGGGGGAGAGCCCTGCGCCCTCCTGCACTGTGCTGGGACCGAACACCTGCACACTCAGGACACACCAACTCCATGCTAGCACAAACCAGTTCAAGGATGGGGTTTTTTGGGGAGTCTGTGCCCTTTACACACAGTACAGGATATTTCCATAGATCTCCATTGCAGCTTATGGACATCTGGTATAAGCGTAGCCTCGGTTTATAGCCGTTTTCAGTTTAATTCAGGGAAACAACCCACATTAAAGGCTGGGTTCCTTCAGAAATACCAGTGGATCAAATGAAAAGACACAGTGTTGATTTATCCTACAGGAGAAACAGGGAAGGGTCACAAGCTGCTTCCCCAATGTCTGCAAAGATGCTGGACACTACCCCTCTGCCTCCAAAGGGCTGATCTTACCACCGCTGTCTCCAGCAGAGAGAGACAAAGCCTTCACCCAGGGCTGTTTTGGGATGTGGACACTTTGTATACAACTACTAGAGCAAGCTGAGGAAGAAATCTATGAGTAAGGATCGTGCCTGGAGGACTGAGCTAGGTCATACCCAAGTGAGGCGCTGCACTGTCGACACTGTCCCTTCTGGATACCACCAAGCCCTCAACCTTGTTGCAAAGCCCTACTCCTCAGTGCTCCCCTTCCTGAGTCTCTTTTGGCACAGAGAGCAGAAGCAGGACCTCAGCAACAACACACCTCTATCTGGACCTTAAAGGTGGTTGTTAGTCCTGTCTCAGACAACAGCTTCTGCACTCCTCTCCCCAGTGCTGTCTGCACTGTCATGTTCCTGCAGGTTTGCCAAATGTCTGCACAGTACAAAACACCTTGGTGCTCCTCCTGCGCAAAGCAAAGGCACTCACACCAACCCTGGGAGAGCAGCATCCAGACAAGGGTGAGAGCTAATGGCCACCAGAAGGTCCCAAGGACCTCAGGGCTACCATGCTCTCCCTTTGAGGACTTCTGGGTCAGTTTCCAAGTAAAGGAATTTCCAGTCGATAGGAACACCCATCCAAACCACTTCAGGGCTTGTAGGGAAGTCCCTTGCCTCTGCCTGTACCCCAAAGTGTTTCCATTCCTTGGATTCCTGAGATCTTACGACAGTTTTCTGCTGAGGTTGGTCTTATGGGTGGTCCAAGGCAGGGCCTGAGGGGCTCAGTCACCACTAGGACCTTCTGCTTCCACTGACTGACCAAAGACAATGCTCAAGGCTGTAGCCTTCACCCATGTCCAGCCAGCAACAGGGCAAGAGGAGATGGGAGAAGCCGCTCTCACAGCATGATGGCTTCACCAGTGCTCAGTCTCAGGAATGCTGGAAAAGGAGACCTGTAGAGCAAAGGCATGCCAAACGTCCAAAACCTGCCACCCACAGAGACCATTCTGTCCACCAGGGAGGAGCAAATGTGTCGTTCTGAGATGAGACCACCTGTTCTGAACTGGGTTTCTAACATGTACTGCAGGCCGGGCTAACCAGTGCCTGGTTTTGAGATAAGACAGCACTTTTTGTTTGTTTCATGGGACCACATTCCTACACACTACTGCAGTTTACCAGCATTTGAGTCCATCAGAGGAATGGGAAGGGGAGGCCAGGATGAATCAACAGGAGACAGAGACACCAATACAACCTGAAGAATGGTCCTTATGCAAACCTAGCTGCTGTTGGAGTACTTCTACATGCTGTCTTCTGGTTAAGCAAGATCAACACTAAGGGACGGTGGGCAGTCTTGCAGAGCTGTCCAGTTCTGCACTTTCTGGTTTGCAGACTGAACTCCATTGAGGAGGCTTACGCATCGCTTCTGTGGAGTTTCACCTGAGCCTCCTGTACGGTGGGAGAGAGGGATTTTTCTTGCAGGCAGTAGGCAAAAGGAAGCCCAAAAGGGCAGACTCTGTCATGACACCCTCAGGAGTGTGGTGAAGACGGTGAGTTGGGTTTGGCCTCCAGGACACTGTGGGGGCACTTACAGCACAGCCACAGAAGAGCTGGGTCAGGGTGTGGGGTGTGGCTCTGGGTTGTGGTGGCGAACACTTGAAATGACGGGTGGAATGCGTCATGGCTCTACAAGCAAGGAAAGAGACATGCGTGTCTTTTTAGGACTGTTACAAGTGCTGCAGGGGGTGAGCTCCTTTGAAAGGTATCTTCCACTACAATGCTGATGAATTATTTCAGAAGCAAACTAAGCCAAAAGCTGCTGGGAACCAGGAGATCCTTATGGACAGGCTACATTTTTATTTCACTACTTTAGTACCCAGGTATCTCAAATTTCCTTGACAGATAAGTAGTGGGATATGGATGAGCCACTGGAGCTCGAGGGAGATGCAGGTGGGGAGCTCAGCCAGGTGGCCTGTTCACCTCTGCTCCATCCTCTCCTATGTGGCCTTAGGCAGGTGATTAACCTCCTCCCTCCGCTGGAGACACCGCACAGTAGGGTTATACAGCTCAAGTCTTTCCTCCTTGTAGAAATGCAAACTGTTTTTATTTCGTGTCTGTAGAATGCCAGGAGCATCCACTGCTCTGTGAAAAATACTAACGCCGGCTACGTCGGGCTGACTGGAACGTGGGTTGGTCATTAACCGCCAGCAGTGTTTATGAGAGATTTACACCTCTGAGAACAGTTGAGCATTAGATAAATCATAATTCATTCCCCTGGTTCTTTGGTATAATATGTAGTTCTTAGTTGCTATTTAAAGATTTCTTTCAGTAAAATAATTGGTGCGGTGGATTAAGCTTAAACCAGACAGTTTCTGTGAGGGCAAGCCACGAAGGGGAAAGCCAGGGTTTTGCCCATCATCCCAGCACTGTCCTTAGGAGGCAGCTTAAGAGAGAAGGTCCCCTTTCTCCATCAGAGCCTGATGCAGTAGGAGGTTGTTTCATATCAGACCTTTAATTCAGCCTTTGCCACAAAGTTCATGCTGGGGCCATTATTAGCAACATAGCAAGTAATCCTCTTTCATAGGTGGCAATAGACACCTGGGTGAGGCCCGGAGGCTACAGAATGCTTCTGAGCACCTTCAAGACAAAAAATGCTAAAGCAGTGGCTGTTACCTGCTGGTGACTGGTAAGAGGACAGAGAGGGAACATAAAACAGGGAAGGCAGGGAAAAATTACACTGGAGTCAGCCACAAACGCATGAGGAAATAGGTGCAGTGTTATTAAAAGACAGATGCACCAGGGAGTCCAAAGCCTAAAAATCCCTTCATTATCTAGCTAAAGGCTCCAAGAAGCTGTGGCTAAAATGTGAGATATCAGCCTAGCAGGTCTGTTTATACAGACTTCTCTAAACAGTTCTCCAGTCAGATCTTTTGCTTCTGCAAAATCTTCCTTTTTCCCTTGTGTTTTGATTCCTTTCATCTTAAAGGACACCCTGCCATTTCCCAATCTGTAAATAAAACTCACTATGATAAAGGTCACCAGCTCAGTCTCTGGGAAGAATTACCCCACAATGAAAGGAAAAGCCAGTTTGGGGCCTGCTAGTACTGCCCTTTGCCTCCACTGCTGCCAAGGCTTGATGAACATTGCCCACCTCCTTGTACCTATTGAGCTTGGATGTATCAGACCTTCCCCTTGCAATTATCCTGTGCCACAAAAACAGGATCTCTGGAGATTTACTAAAGGGTCAGGAGAGAGCATCATCGGCTGAGCTGAACAGCACCACTGAACCTAAGTTTTGCCTGGTGTGGTGGAAAGGATCCCTCACAGGCTGAGCATGGGTTTTGTTTGCTGTGCATTGCTCATGTGTATACTCGAATGACTCAGTCCCTCTGCTTGAAAGCCAGCTCTGCTGGCAAGTCCTGCCTGAATTCCATGGGAAGATATTTGGCAAATCACATGCTGACATGTTTATCTTGTTAGCTGTCAGAATGAGTAAGTGTGAATGCTGAATGCTATCATTCAGCTTGAATGGAGCAATAGCTACCACTCATGAAATCTGACAAAATAAATATATTTTCAAACATTATTTTTGTCAGACTCATATTAATCCTTTGTTCAGTTCCTGTCCTAAGTGACCTTAAATAGACCTGTGCTCACTGGCAACCCCAAACTCCAGCTTAGGGTTCACATGGTGACTACGCAATCCAGAGATGACAAAGTGACACTGTTGCCTGCTCATTAGCGATGGATTAAGTTAGCTTCTGCCCTGTCACATATGCATTTACATGTCTTTTAATATCTAATTACACTGAAGCATCCCACAGAAAGCTCATATTTGGGCTTTTAACAATAATCCAATAAAAAAGCAATGCAACCATTTCAAGACAGTTATGGCATCAGCAACTCCCTGACTACTTTCAGGCAAGCATTCATGGGAACCCCTTGTGGGTGTTCAAACAGTGTGAGAAAATAGCAAGTACATTGAATCTCATTTCCATGGCACAAATATTTCAGTGTGTTAGAGTACCTCAGAGCTAAGAAATCTCTGAAACATCAACATTTGGTTTCCTGCTTGATCTAAACCGGCCTCACCTGAGGCACGGGTTGATAACGTACTGCTCCCTTGTTCACCAGAATTAAGAATAGAGGAGCTTGTCTGATCAGCTCCCTCTTCAGTAATATCAAAGTGCCTCATTCACATTAAAAAGCATCAAGATTTGGCCCATTTCCCTTATGATATTGACAGAAGTGCGAGCAGGAAGGGGAAAGGATAGATTGAATGTTTCCCCATCCCTGGTTTGGTTTGCTCTTTGCTTCAGCTTGCCTGAGAGGTGCGAGCGTACGCTGGTCCACAGTGGGAGTTTGTAAAGGGATGGCTCAAACAGTTCAGTGCAGTGCTTGGGCATGAAAGAACGAGGCATTTAAGCCCTGACCAGTCTTTTACGGCTGCCAGTATTGAGCAGGCAAGGACAGGATTAAGTCAGAGACCCATGCAATAGGATGAGAGATGGAAATCAGCACAAGCTCTGGAAAGACAGAGTGGAGTCACACAGCTTGGAAAGAAAAATGTGGCACATGGATGTGAAATGGCAGTGATGAAATCAGGGCTTTTAGCAGCGCTATGCTCTATGTTCTATGCTAGCAGTGACAAAGACATGCCAGAGAGAACTTTTTTTCCAGAACCAACCACATTTCACATTCAGGGCTCTTTAAGGGTACAGTACAGGCACCTGGACAGTGGACATGCCAGAGGATGGTACCAGGATCTGCAACTTCTTCTCTTCCACACCACAGATAACCTCTGCTCTGGATCCCTGCCTCCTTTGCTGCACAGGGTGAATAAAGCTGCCTGAAAAAGCAGCTGCTCAATATTTATTTTTGTCTGCAGAGTTCAATGTGTGGCCTTGGCAGGCTGTACCACACAGTGCTGAAACTGCACCCTCCCAGCTCCTGCAGCAAATGCAGCAGGGGGGCAGCAGCTCCCTTTGCACGTTATGCCTCAGCCCATGCTGTGTACTGAAGGAGGTGGAAGGGAAGGATGTCCATCCTCAGCGTTTAAAGACCTTGCCCTTTTGAAATACCATTCAATGTGAGGAGAGGCATTTGTTTTGGGAGGGTAGCTTTGCTAGTTTTATTTGGAGTGTTTTTGTACTGAGCGGTATGTCATGGGAAAGGGAAGGTTTCCTCTCTGCTGTCCGAAGAAGATCATCCACATGAAGCAGAGTGTTACGGGAAGCTCTGAGAGTCTTTCCATGTTCACCCACTTCAGTAAATCAAAGACTGTCCCTCACATCAGTGTGATTTAAATTAGGGTTAAGCCCTGTGTAACATTACTGCAGTAGATGATACCACGATTACCTCCTGCCCCCTTCTTCTCTCTTCTCAGCAAAAGGCAGTAAAATTATTCAGTTCAGCTTATGAATTGCAGGACTGAGCAGCACCTGTAATTTCACATCATTCAAACAGCTTTTATCTCTCTTGACACAAATGCCAGACCCTTGTGTGACACTGAATGAGCTGCAGGCAAGAAACTGTGGCCGAGTGAGTTATGCCAGTAATCCTGAAGTCTGTCATCCAGCATAGGCTTCCAGGGAAAAAGCAGGTTATGCTGGGATAGGAGGGCAAATTTGAAGTGAAATCTATTTTTCAAGATGAAGAAGCGCTGGTTAATGTGGTTCCCTGAGCCCAGATCAATTCTCAGCCCAGATTCAAGGTTTTACCTGGAATAAACCAGAAAGCAATAAAGCCTGTTGTTTCACAAAGGACTTCTATGACTAACACATTTGTTCTCCTCTTCCAGTGGAATGACCTATATTTGCTTTTGGTATAAAATTTTTCCTAGGGAAAAACTTCCCCTTCCGTTGTGTTTTACTTGCATTCATCACATGTGTTTTACTGGCAGAAAAGTCTTTCTTTCAAAGTGCACCTTTCCTCTTTCTGTCTGTTCTCATTACTCATTCAGAAAGCTCAGAAAATCTTTCTAGAAATAGTAAGTCAGCTTACTGGCATTTGGAGAATGAGCATCTTCCCAAGCAATGTAACATCTGTTTGTAATCTAAGCCAGAAAAAACAACCACTATCTTAAAATCCTTCTCCATGTGTTGTCTCACCGTTCCATGTCCCAGCAAGTCTTATACCTATGTACCACAGTTCGTTGGAACAGCAGCAGCAGGACCTGATCCCCAGGCAGACTGCTCCCTCAGAGCACACCAGTTGCTTTCTGCCCATTTCAGCACACACCTGGCAATGTGGCCAGGCTGCCATCACCTCTCTGGAGTGACTGGGGCTTTGGTCCTTCCGCTTTTGAAAATCCCAACTCATCCAGCAGTGATTTTCCTACTTTACTCACGTTCTGCAGATGCACAGCTCAGAATTAATCACTGAGGCAGGTATGTATTTCTATTTCTTATTCATAAATATTGACAGCTAAAGGACTACATAACCAAAAAGCACCTTCAGTACACGAAGAGGAAGGATGTTCTGCTCTTCTATCATCCTTTTAGTGATATTGAGTTGGTGTCTTCAGCTGTCGCTTCCTACCCGTGCCCTTTTGAGGAGAAACCCACAGACTGGGGAGGTTTCTGAAGGTCAGAGAGCTTATCTGGGAGAGCTAGGTCAGGCCTGATATGACAGGGCTGTCTGCCTTCCCAGCAGGTGAGAGATTTGCTCACTGCAAAGGAATAATCCAAACCCAGGCTTCCTGGGCCAAATTCTCCAAGCACCTCCAAGCTTTGAGTCTCTTGTGCTCAAAATGCAATTTGTCTCTAAAGGAAACAAATCTTTGGGCCAGCAGAATGAATGCAGCCAGTGGGGTAAGGGCTGGGTGTCTCTGTGTGAGCTTACAGTGCAATTGGTGGCAGCCTTAGCTCTGGTCTCTAACAACAGCCTGGCAGACAGGATGTCATCTTTATATTCTGAGTAATTTCTCTGACCAAAAGAGCGAGCTTCATCTGAAGCTTGTCAGGCCTTTCAGGAAAAATGTAGCCATGCTAAGCAGAGATTTTGGAGACACGGAAGGCTTGCAAGCTGGAGCAGCCAAGCATTGCCATTAATATCCTCAGACATCCATGGGTTTGGAGTCACCTCCCACTTCATTGAACTGTTTTACTCATGCTGAAGCTGTATCTGCCCACGATAAACTGTGCAGCCCCGACCTAGCTGTGGGATCCAGTGAACTTCAGAGGGAGGCCATTGTCACATTCTGTCACATTAATCTGTCTAGCAGGTTGGTGCTGCTGCCAAAAGTCCTTGTAAAATATACTCTAATTAGGCAATTTTGCAAAGCTTACAAATAGTGTTGGGAGGGGGGTGCTTAAGAAAACCCGTGAGATTGTAACATCTCCTAACACGGTAGTAATGGTTTAGTGTTACAGTCTTGCTTAGTTTGCTGAATCTGGCCTTTGCATTAATCTGTACAATCTAAAGTATGTGGGATATTGTCATAGAAAATCCTAAGGAAGGGAAAACTATCAATACATTTGGTGCTCCCCAAACTGACCACTGTTTGCACAAGTAGCCTCTGGTGTGAAGTGCCAAGGCTTGTACAAATGTGCTCTTGTATAAATCTAAGGAGAGCCAAGACACCAATCCCAAGCAGCTGAGTTTAGCCAAGGCCCTCAGAGCTTTCCTTGCCAGCTCTTCCAATAAAGAGGCTCAATAACACATGTCCTGCTGCCATGACCATCAGCAACATTGTGCAGGCACATCTGTAGTGCTTAGCCGCTGTGGGGATCTTAATGCAGCTCTTCTTGTTGTCATTGTTTATACGAGGTTCTCTTTTTGTTTTCTTGTAATTCTTTCTTATAATTCTTTCTTATTGTTCTTTTTTCTTTTGTTTTCCTTCTTTCATTTTCTTTCTTTCTTTCCTTCTTTCATTTTCTTTCTTTCTTTCTTTCTTTCTTTCTTTCTTTCTTTCTTTCCTTTCTTTCTTTCTTTCTTTCCTTTCTTTCTTTCTTTTTCTTTCCTTCTCTACTTTATTTTCTTTTTTCTCTTCTTTTTTCTCTTTATTCTTTTTCTCTTTCTCTTTTTCCTTGTTATTTTTATTTTTTTTAATTTCTTTATCTTTTTATTTTTACCTTTTATATTATTATTATTTCTCTTTTTCTTTTCTTCTTTCTTGAACTCCACCACAACAGGCAGCTCCTCACTCAGCTTCCTCTTACTGCCTAAGTATGGAAGGATCACTGGCTGTCATTGTTCCCAGCTCTACTCGCCTACGTTTTCCTTGCATAAGGCATGAATGGCATGTTAGATTTGAGGTTTGGCAATGCTGTCAGTATTTCCTTTCAGAAACAACAAAAAAAAGGAAACAGCATGGTCCCACCACTCCTAAATCTGTAATGTTTTTCTGGGCAATAGTGAGGGCAGTTAGTGTAAGGGAAGGTTTTGAAATGACAGCTCACCCCTTGAAAGACAACTACCACCACTGGTGTTCAAGTGGAAACCTAACAAAGTCAATACCAAAAGAAAGAAATCCCTCTCTTCCACACCAGGGGCTAGTTGGTGCTTTGCTCACTGAACCATTGTGTCCTTTGAGCATTGAGAAACCCTTAATGTTTTGGAGGAATCACCATGACAGAAGCTCATAGAGATGTGCTTGAGATCACTTTTGGCCCTGTGATGCCTTGGGTGCCAGGAGCAAAGCCACCACACAGAGGGAGATGGAACCTGCTGCCTTCTCACACTGCAGGTTCAGAATGCTGCCAGGCACTCCAAGAGCACTTCATGGAGCTCTGAAGTAACAAAACCTTGGGTTTGAGCTTTTCTTCTGCTTACTTTTAATAGTTTGCTGAAGTTAATGTAATCTGTAACAAGTTTCCCACTCCTTGCCCACACTGGATTCCCACCCACAGCAATGGGCTGGAGTCCTGCTGTGCCTGTCATGCATCACCAAAATGTTTGCAGAAATTGCAGCCCAACCCAGTTCTCACTAACATGGCTTTCAAACAAGTGCAGCACCACTACAGCCAGTGGAATAAATCTTAGCCCATTCTCAGTGTGAGGGAAGATGTTCACGGAGCTGCTCTAAGTGTAGCATAATTGTACTGACTTTTCTTACCCATCTTCACATAAGAATTACCCCACATTTGTTTATCCTCATCCACATCCACCTCGTGACCTCCCTGTTATCCCGGCACTGCTATGGTTTCCTTTGGTGGTGGAAAAGATAGTTCTGAAAAGGGAGATCTGGAGACAGCTCTGGCATGGGGCTGGGATTTCTCATAGCAACCCAGTGCCCACAGCCATTCATAACTCTTCATCACAATAGCATGGATGGATTTGCTAAGCTATTTCCTGTCTCCTTGTTCCCCTTCTGTAAAACTGCAAAATTATTAACATGTTAATCATTTTGTAAATTGGCAAGGATGTTTTAATTGAATTTTCTCTCCAAGTAGATATGGAAAAGGAGAGCAGCATTAGAGCAGTTAGGAATGAAAGAGTCTATTAGGTCTGGCTTCTCCCTCTGGGACACTTACTAAATATAAAATTGGATTCCACTTGCTGGTAGATTGGTGGCCATAGAGAAGACAGCAATTTGTGTTTTCAGTTGTCCTCGCAGGCCACTAATTTCATTGCAATGAAGACCTCAGACACCCGCTGAGCAAACTGGAGGAGAGTCAGCAGTAAGTGAAATAAAATGATCTCCGTAGATGATGGTCCTGGAGCCTTCTGTTTGGGAGTTGCTGGCCTTGCGCCCTTGGTCCTGCCTCAGCATAAGCAATGGGGGTCTCTAGGTGGTCTCCTGGCTGTGACAATGAGTCTTGAGTCTGAATTAGGTCTGATCTGAAGCTCAGGTCTCAGCTGCAGTTGTCCTAAGCACTGCAGCTACAGGCCTTGGTGCAAGGCTGGGCACGAGCTCCCTGCACCATGGCTCTACAGCACCCCTGTCCCCACAGCCTCCCTGTGCAGCTGGCCTGAACGCTACACCAATAGGAAGGAGCTGTCAGGTTACTTTATGATTTCCATGAGCAACTATTAATCACCCTGTTCCTCTTAATTCTGTTATTTTCAGGGGCACAAAAGGAACATTAAATAAATAATAAACTTCTTGCTACTAAGGAGGATTAGAGTCTGAGGCTCAAACAAAGGACAGCAGGGATTTAAGGAAAATTATATTTTCCATTTGTCTTTCTCCCACACCAAACCCCAGGGCAACAATCTCAGACAGCATATTTTGCAACTTTAAAGGAGCCTCAGCAGTTTGATTTCATCTCAAGCCTGGTACAAGGAAAACTTGTGAAGAGGGACCCAGACAAAGTCATTGAAGTTTAGATCAATCACGTGCTTTGGAGGAAAGCTGTGTGCTACAAAAGGAAACATTTTCAAAATCATCTAAAACATGACGTGGGAGTCCAACACCATGCTGGGGACCTGCCTTTTAGAGCCATTTTATGGCTTTTGGAAATGTTAACCATATAATTTTGTGTGGATATTTCTCTTTAACTCAAGAATAAGAGATATGAAAAGAAAAGTGAGATGATTGCGCTCACAAAGTTCCCCTGAAGATGGACCCAGCACCAGAGCTAGCAGGGGGGAAGTAGGAGGCAGCAAAGGAAGCGTCTTTTCTCCTACAGACAAACAATGTCTCACGCAAAGCTGAAGCCTCCAGACTGCCACAGACATTCCCTTTCAGCAAAAGTCAGTGTGCACCTTATTCTCAAAGGAATCCAGCTGATACCAGAAATGCCGCATGTCAGCTCAGGAACGACATTCCTAAATAAATACATTTTTTTGTAACTTCCAGCTTCAGAGGGTAACTGGTGGTGGATTAATGTATTTTTATGCTACCATAGCTGAGGAGTTTTCTGTTATCATACATATGTCAACAAAAAGAGTAACGACTATGAAGTATACATGATGGGGGGTGAATGGAGGATGAGCTGGGATAACAATGAGTTGACAAAATGAGGGTACTATGGAAGTGTTTTGAAATGGCATTCATACACCTTCCTTTTCTGCTGCAAGGTCTGTTTGTTGTCATTCCTTACTCTGCCCCAATTCTTTTCCTTGCATGATCCTGCCCAGTCAAGACAAGGTCAAGGGCAACTGCTTACTGGCACAAAAGAAAGTGGAAGAAGTAGAGAAAGATTTGAATATGGCTGATCCTGCCAAAAGGGCAAGCTGTGTTCTGGAAAAAGAGGTGCAAGATTACCAGCAAAAGAAAAGAGACGGGGGGATGTGTTCCTCACTCTTTTGGCATGCAGGCTGCCTCAGTGCTTTCCTCCCTCCCTTCACATAATGGCACCGGAAGCCTGTAACATAGTTATTGCTGTTGGAAATGCTGAGCCTGAACATGGGAGACATGTGGGACAATGGAGATACTACAGAGCAGAAGCTGTGAATGCTGACACCAAGCGAGTTGTCAAAGCTTATCATGAATAATGTAAGAATAGCTCCGGTCCTTTTCCTGCCCATGCAGGGAGGTTTGAATGAATTCAGTGCTAATGTGCTCTCTGGGAACGTATGCTGCCAACTGTATTTTCATGGGGTAGAGTGGGAAAACTTAAAATCAGCCATCAAAGTTAAACTGCTTCCCATTTCTATGTAAGAGGGTTACTGCTGAGCATAAATATGCATAGGACAAAAATGTCCCTTTTTCTGGGCAGAATGACTGCAGGTAAATTACAATTAGTGTTGGATGCTGATACTGCAGTGAGAACTTTCTCTACATCCCCCCTGCTGACACAGCTCAATAGAGGCAGTATTCAAACCTACTGCTGCAAACAAATGGCTGTAGCTCGGTGAGCAGCACTTCTGATGGTGCCCACAGAGTGCTGCGTGGCGCACCCACAGCTCTGCTGTAGCACACCAACTGTTGTACTTTACCCTGCTTCACTGGGGGGGCAAGAAGTGCAAAATGACACAAAATGGAGAAATCAAGGAAGACTAAGGAAAGTAGCTATCATTGGTGACTTTGGCAGAACAATGCTTGGATTAGTTGCTGTCAGGATAATTGACCAAATCTCCCCAGACTGAACATTCTGGCCATGCAGAGTTTTAACCATATTCATGCAGTGAAATTCTGCAGTGTTGCCTTCAGGAGTGTGCTGCAACAGCTCATGTAAGGAGGATTAAGATAGGAGGAAAAAGGTGGTGCTCTTCCTCATGGTCCCAAGGATGCATTAGAAACTCTTATTTCTCAGTGTTCATCAGCCAATTTATCTGGACAAATTGAGAAGGATTTTACATTGTTCCTCTCACTGGCTAAACCCTGTAGCAAATCCCGATCGGTTCACACAGTTTAAGCCAAATCAGGGTTGAAGTTGCCCATTGATTTATTAATGATAAATAATGAACTGGCAATCACTGAACAACACACTCAGGATCAATACCAGCCACACAACAGAAAACCACAATACCAGTCACAAGCGGTAACAAATTTCTAAATCACCTTCTGTAATTGATCTCAACATGTGCCACATGCACACACACTTGTGCGTACACACACATTGCCCCCCCAGGCTGTGGGGGTCACACATACCCTTCCTCATCTGGGTGTGCAGAACCCTTGCTTGCACCCCCGCAGCAGGAGGTGTGGGTGCCCCAGCTCTGTGCAGTCCTGCTCTGTCCTACACCCCTGAGACCCTAGATGGGGATGAGTACCCTGCCCTGGGAAGCAGGAATAGGGTGGAAGTTCCTGTAGTGCACCTGTTCTGGAAGAGACACTTCAAGATCCCCAGGACATCTCTGCCAACATCCATTTTGCAGCGCGGACCTTCGATGGTAGATGTAAAGTCACTCTTTTGTATGCCATCATGAAAAATGATTTCCCAGTTAGCACAACTACACAACCACAAGCCCAGAACCACTTTGGATTCAGGCTCCTGGTTGACAGAAGTGGAAGGGTTTAGGAGATGATCTGCTGAGGAGTAACTCCAAGGGCTGCTTTGTGCACTTGCAACAGCCTCTCCCAGCCTTAGAAGGAAAGACCTCTCCCCGCTGTCTAGTCTTTCTAGGTTATTTTTCTTTTGTTTTGGTCCTAGCCTTAAAGTAGTCTCTCTTTTCATGAGACACGTTACACAAACTTACTGCTAAAGTGAGAAATGCATCTCTGCCTGCCTGAACTTCAAATTCTGTTATTGCAATATGACAAGTTGGAAAGAGTTTGCTCATCAAGAACATCATGTAAGGCAATAGACAGTTGTGTGTCAGCATGTGTTGTGACTGTTATGCTGTGAGTAGGTATAATGGGCTTCTGTGAAAAGCCATGTTTTTAATGCTCTGTGAAAGTCGTAGGAAAGTATTAGAGTCTTACTTTTAGGGGGTAAAGAAGAAGAGCCCTCACCTACCCAAGGAGGTGAGAAAATTGTGGTTTGAGAGACTGCGAATGGATCTGACCTGTATAAATAAAATAGCTTTCATTACCCATCTGTCAGCTTCACAGATCCCTCCTTTCTGCTAATAAGTGTGTTTTCAGATCCTAAGTTATGGATTAACAGCTTTTAACCTATGAAACCAAGATATATTTAAAAAAGGTTTCAAGCTATGATTCTTCGGTGTGCCCAGAAAGTCAAACCAGAGCACAGTCCTTTCTGCAAAGACCTTGGGTTGTGGTTAATGGAAACAGCGGAGCTTGCAATACATGTGCACTGTTTTGATCAAGTTCTACATTTTGTTAGTCAGTGGTGATGGGGAAAATATCATCTGATCTCTAGAAAGCTTCAGCTCTTCTGCAGGGTTTTTTTAGAAACAATTGCAGAAGTCAGCTGGTCACTATGTAGTATCAAGGTTTTCATCTTCTTACTTGAAAGAAGAGTAGGAGGAGAGTGAATTTTGGAACAAAACTAAATTTTACAGCATGAGAATTCATGCTGGAATAACAACTTGAATACATACTCTCTATTCCATGAGACTTTGGTGTCTGTGAAACAACTTCTCTGTCTTTTTTCTGGAGGTCAATGAAGACTGATGTCTGCTTCTGTGTGCAAACTGCATTTTGCAAAAACAGGTAATTAATTTAATTTTAAATTTAATCTTAAATTTAATTTTAAATTTGTAACTCATTAAATCCTGGATTTGATCCCAAGAAAGCAGGGGATAAAAACTCACTTTGTTTGTCTTTTTTATTTCAGCTCATGTAGGCTAATTGCCTTGGAGGGTCTGAAGTAATTCAAGTAGTACCAGGAGCACAGTGGGTGAAGAGCGCCATATTTCATGGGCAAGAAAGAAGAAATTCACTCTAAGTGAATTTCCACTTCAGGGTGGAAAACCAGGAGAAATGCACAGCAGCCACTCCTCTCCAAACATCCTGACTTATTTCTGTACAGTGACAGATGTTACAGCTTTTACAAATAGATACTAGAGTTGAAAATGCCTTTCTTTTGGTTTAGAAGAGACTCCTTTTGTTTAGAAGATACTAGTTCTCTAATTCAAATGAACTAAAGCAGACAAAGTGTGTTTTAATGAAGAGCTAAATCAGCAATGCTATTAAACCATTTGAGATTTGTATGTAGTCCTAGTCTGGGATTTAAGTGAACAATGTGGTACAAAGCAGCTGTTAATCTGAAATCATAGTGTGCATAGGCTTTACTTTCTAAGGAAAAGACACTGTATTGGAAAAGATTTGTTGATTCTTATTTGAATGCTTCTGTAAAGTCTGAAATGGGCTGTCCAAGGAGAACACACAGTGTCCGTTACTAGACAGTGTTAGATTTGCAATAAACCCAAGGTATAATAGCATACAGAAAATACAAACAATAAAATTTAAAGCATAGCATTGTTTTTAAAATATTGCTGCTTTCTTTTTATTCCACTGGGAGCAGAAAAAACCACATTTAGTATGGTCATTGCTTGAAAGACAGTATTTCTAACTGCCCTAAAGGTTAATCTGATGTGATTTAAAATCCCACATCCTGTTTCTGCACCAATATTTGATTAACTGTACTTGGTCAAGATTTCTGGCATCTCAACATATAAATGAATGTCTAAGCAGAAACACTTTACAAAAGAGTTTTGGTAAAAATTTCAGATTATCTTTTGGGTCTCCCATGCAATAAATAGAGACTTCCTGGTGATGTTAGATACATATCATTGCAGCTAAGTTTGCTGGGCAAGTAGCAAAAGCTTTTGAGTTTCTGTCTTTATCAAATGTGATTTATGTGATCTCTTTAGAATGAAACAGGCTCTGACCCCAGACATGATCTGAGCATCTCTGACATCTTTACTTCAGGCTTAGGCTTCTTTTAAGTCCTCCTCATAGGTCTTGCTAGGACAGCTAACATCTGTCTGTATTAGTTCTATACATTTTGTATTGACTGAAATGCCACCAATCAAGAAAAACAACTTTGTGTTTATCACTTGCACTTTTCACTATGAGGCCCTTCAGTGATGCTTGGCTTTTGGGTCTGGTTGAAAAGAAACAAGTTCAAAACAAGTTTGTGAGGCACATAAAGGGATGCTCTTGTGAATTTTCAGGCTGCTGCCATTAATCTTGGACAACTTGCTACACTAACACATGAACCCTCAAAATTGTGGGGGTGCTATCCATCCCAAAATTCAAACTGGAATTTCTAGCAAAAGGGTTTCTAGGATGGACCGACATCTAATTTGGAGTGAACAGACTGCTAACTGTAAAGAGTCTAATGGGACATGGCTGATCAATGACCAAGCAAGCATGCTGTGGTATTTGTATTTATAAAATAAACTCAGTACTCTACCTTATGATTACACAGAGCAGCCCTATCGCTCAGCATCACATTACTTGATCATACACTTAACTGAAGAAAGGAGCTGATAGAAGTCCTCATCTCTCAATGATCCAAATATCCTATTTCTCAAATATTCCAAATACCTTCCTTCCTCCAGGGCATCAGTAATACTGGGATTTATTTGCAAACAGTATCCTAGTAATAAGCCTTACAACCAAATGCTATTTGCAGTAAAGCAAATATCAGTAACAAAATGTAGAGAACTAACCAAATTCTAAAAGGCAATAAAATCTATTTCAGAAGTTAAAAATAGCTACTTTATGGAGTTCAGATTTATTTAGTGATGCAAATCAATTTAATTTAGTAGGATTATGTGGCAGAAATATAGCCTAATACGTCTAGGCTTACCAAATCATGATACTTATCAAAGAACTAATCTTTTGTTAATTTTCCTGATGTGTATTAACAAATTCTGTACTTTTGCGACCTATTTTGGGTGTACTTTTTATGTAGTTTACTGCATAATTAAAACCTCGATCTTTCTCTTAAGCTAGTTACTTATTTATTTCTGGTGATGGAACAGTAGAACACCAGCAGCAATATAGATAGATGGTGACATATTTCTCTAAATAGTGAAAATCAAAGTGTATCGTTCACCAAAAAAGAGAAAAGCCTTTGTCTTTCTTTACTAAAACCAAGTACACGTGTGTGCTTTATTGATGTTTTCCTGAGAGAGAATACTGTTTGAAATGGCATGTCTAGAGAGCTGAGTGATGTTCGGTGACAGCAGGTACTCAAGGGATCTCCAGCAAAGGAGAGGTGCTGGAATCATCCTTCTGCCCTGTTCCACCCCTTTGCTACAAAACCTAAGTGGTGTTTCCAGAAACTGCGAATCGCACGTGTCAGCCTGACTGTTCATGTCCAGGTCAGTGATTAAAGGCTACCTACGTGTGCCAGGAAATGGAAATCTTCGGTTATCTGTCTCAGCTGAAGAAATTGTTTCGGTGTCTGTTAAAAGGAATCAGTGAGCTCTGCCCAGAAAAGAAGTTTACAACGTGGCTGGACGCAGTGGCTGAACAGGAGGAGGAGTAATGTTCTTCCCCAAAGGGATGTGAGCACCACAGTAACCCATACAGAAAGCTGTAACATGATTTTAGAAAAGTGATGATTCTTTCGATTAAGAGCCAAATCTGAGAGTTATGAGACTGGAGAGGGACTGAATAGACATTATTTTTGTCTGTTCTAGTTATGAGAAACAATTTAATGTCATGCGTAAAGCTGATAGGGATCCAGGACTCCTGCAGTTATAAGTCTCACTCCATCTCTGAGCTGGTCAACTCAGGTAGCATTCTGACTCTGCCAGTTAATATTAAGATTGAAGAGGAACAGCAATATAGACAAGACTTGGACAAATGTATTCGTAGTGATTAAATAGCTCATCATTTACAGTCTCTTGGCTGTCTTTTGGCAGCTGTTCACTCTGGAGTTTGACAGCCTAGCTGAATTCCCCTGATGAGACCCACCAGTGGCTTCCAGTTGTTATCTGTAATGGTGGAGCCCATTCCTGCCTGCAACAGATTGTAGAGTACTCAGGGAGACCGTAGTGGACCCCAGTGGTGTAATTCTTCAGGCTGGTGTGCAGCCTGCTTGGTGCTCTCATTCTTTTCCCCTACCCACGAGCAGAGTGAAGCTTGCAAGGTGAGATGAAGCCCACAGAAAGGTCCTCTCCTTTTGCACCAGGAAAGGATCTTGGGGTACATCCTGGGGCAGTGCTGCCTTTGAGACACCATATAGGAGAAGGCATTCCTTTGTTGGGTCTGACCACTCTGAGGTGTTTTGTCAATCCGAAATAGCAGTGTGGATGGACTTAAATGCTGACTCCACCTGTCAAGCTGAGCAGCCTACTGCAGTCCTGCCTGCCTCACTGGAACTGGCTGCTTGGACTAGCAGAAGGTCTGGTAGCCTGGCTCTGCAGGCAGAAAGGTGGTTGTTATCTAAAGGTAGTACAAGCAGACACTTGCCCTCTACATGGGTTGTGACAGCTTTCCACCACGCTTGCACAACAACAGTGGGATGATGCATCAGGTCTGTTTTCCCTGGCTTTTTGCTTCGGTGTCACTTGGGATTGTGGGATCACTCAATAGTTGCATGTCAACCTTCACCCTACCCATTGGGTCTTAAAAGGATGATGCCTTCTAGGTGTTTAGATACTGGTTGGCATGTTGCCCTGTGTGACTTGGTTAGGTTTTTATTCTGCAGTGATATGGGCAGTAATCAGCAGTACAGTTGCTTTGCAGCTTTAATGTTTCCCCACTTATCTTCTCCCAGCAAAAGAAGATATGCACATCTTTGCTCAGCTGATTTCCCCAAACTTGTCTGAGACACTTATCTGTGTTAAGTCAATACATAACAATATGAAAATTTAAACAGAAAGCCACTTTCTTTGCTATTTAATTTGAGAAAGGGGAAAGGAGGGTTAATAGGTAATTTACAGGACCCAGATTGGAAGGTGAATCAATTCTTGATATAACTCTATGGTTCAGCGGTCATGGATAAATACTGCCTGGTGACAGGCAAAAATGTTGATAAGGCTGAAAAGCCAGTGGGAGGCTAGTGATGGGTTTCAAGGCGTGAGGAGAAATCACTGTGCAGTTGCTAGGTGATACGTGTCTAGCAGACCACTCTTCTGAAAAGATGAATGTGGTTTTCTTTTGTTTTAGCAAATATGATTACATCTGGCAAATCACATACGCTCACGTACACACAGTTTTCTCTTCTTGTGCTTCTCCTGCTTCTCCTGCTTGATGGATTGATTTTTCTTTTTATAACCCATGCTTCTCTTTCTGCACTATTGTCTGCAGTTAATGAAATCTAAGCAGGAACCTAAGAGGAAGTTTCATGTGATCTGTGGAGACTAGACCACAAAATAAGCCATATTCTTCACACTAAGCCAGAGTCTGAAGAAGCAGAAACTGGCTTCTCTGCTATTCTCTCTCAAGATGCTTGATACTAGGAATTTGGATACTACAAATGCCTGATACTAGTAATCTGTTTGCAGCTGAAGCTTAATAGGCATTATTCTTGTTGTTGGAAACCACAGCCAATCTTCAGCACTTTATATATACATATATATATTTACATTTCACATATGTGCTTCTGCTTCCCTCACTTGCAGGCAGGACCGAACATCAGTCCTGAGTTATTTGAGCTGCTACCAATAATGGGTTAAACCCCGTATTATTTCACTGAGTGGCCATTTAACTGTTACAGCATCCTAAATCTATTCATTTGATCATTTGTTAAGTAATGTCTTAACTGTGGGGCTGTTCAACATCAACTTGATCAGCATAGTTGTAATAATTCAAAACTTCTGAAAGGGAGAAAGGAGCGTGAACAAAACCAAGGCATATGCTCTAGTTTCTTATCAGCATGCTTGGCTTTCTCCGTGTGGTCCCGGGACAGTGCACTGTATCTGCCTCTTCCCAAGGGTATGTTTTGGGAGATAATGTCTGTAAGAGCTGCTTTTGGCAGAAAACTCCAGACGTCTCCGGGATTTGCCTGGGAATTAACCCAGAAGTGGAATGAGTCTGGACAGTTCCCGAAAAGGAGTTATCTTCCTCTCTCAGATAGTTATATGTTAGTTCAGGCTTCCTAGTTGGACCATGCTTATTATAATCTAAGCTTCACTAATGAGGTCTGGCTAGGTCCTACAATCCCTACAAAGTTAACTGACATTTCAGCCATCAAGTGCATTAGGAGTGCTGTGCTGCCTGGGTCTGTGAAGAGCAGGGCAGCAGCAGTTTGAGAGACACTGGTGCTCACAGGTACAGTACAGCCACCAGTGGTCTGCATAAAGCCACATGACACCTTGCTACTTTTGCTCATGTTGAATTTTGTGCTCTCCCAATGCCCTAGGTGGTATCAACAGTGTCTGATTTCCCAAATCTGGTTTTCCTATAGTTCTGTTGGTTTTAATTCCTCAAGGGATGAGATACTGAACCCTTTCTAAAAAGGTAGCCTACAGTAAAAGTTCAGAAGATAGCTGTGATGTGTTTGTGTCTAGCAGCTCATGTAATTTGCCTCCCAGACCAGGCGACTATGTTTCCATCAGAGTTTCCCTGGTACCTCCATGAGGTTTAATCCAAAAGCAGTATTTGACTTTTTAAACTACCAAAAGTTATTATCTCTTCCTACAAACAGGCATTTTTCTCTGTGCATGCTCATAGTTTAATGTGGAAAATGTAGCATGGCAAAGAGCAGCAATATGCTGAGACACCTTCTCATGATAGCATATGGCTTAAAATTCCTTTTATGTTCTTTGAAATACAAGTGTGCCTTGATATTGCTATGATATTGAACCTACTTCTGCTTTTTTGTTCAAGAGCTTATCCCCAGAAATAGCCTCCTCTTTCAGGCTAAGGTTCACAACACCACTGGAAACAGCCGACTAACACAGTAGAGCACTATTCATCACAGCTGAAAAGTGTTGTGTCACTTCTCACACAGCAGCTGTGGCAAACTGCCTTAATGATGTGCACAGCTGCCGGTGATACGCAAACACCCATGCAACATGGCCTGCTGAGCCACCCCAAAATGGTTGGTGGTTTATCTGGAGTTTGAGTCAGAAGCTCAGATAGCTGTGGTGCATGTGGTTTTTACCTGCTCTAGTGGGGGCAATGGGATGGGCTAAAGGTCTAACTTTGAAGGAGGCAGAGGGACCCTCTCCTCATGCTGTACCGTTTGCTCTAACCTCTTCCTTAGCAGGTTTGCATTGTATATAGTACTAACTATTGCTCTGTGTGCCTCTTCCACCACATGCACCACTCTCTGCTTCCCCAGCAGCTGCATACTCCTTTGGCCTCTCTCTTGACCCTCTCGTTGTGCAGCCCTAGCTCTCTCCACAGGTCAGCAGCTGCTTTAGTGACTCCAGCACTGCACTAAGGCAAAATCACACCCAAATAAGGGACATGTTTGCCACCATAGGAAGGACAAAGAGAGGGGTGATGCATCAGTGCTCTGTTTGGAGTGTATTTGCTAATATCCAAGGCTTATAGCCCAGTGTTTTTTAGGAGGCTTTCATTTTTGCTGTCATATCGGCAGCCATCAGCATTCCCAGCCTCTACCATATATCCTGTGCTCCTACCCCCAGCTGCACTGGACAGACAGGTCCTAGAAATGCTCCAGAGCTGTAGACGGGGCTCAGGCAGTGCACACACTGCCATAAGTCATCCCAGCATCTCACAGCCAGCAAAGTGGATGCATAGCCTGGGTCACATTTGCTTACCCATGCTCCAAAGGATCAGCAGAAAAGTCTCTGTCTGTAGGAAAGCAAGTGTGTTAGAGGCTTAAGGGGACATTTTGATGAAAGTCAGCTCATTTAAATGGTCTTCCTCCAGGAAACCTATGGGTTGGTATTGTACAATTTCAACATCCCATTATATCTGACATCATCTTTCCTCCCTGCAGTCCTCAGGCGGGTAGACTGTGTCTGTCCTTCTGAACAGAGCCATTTCGATCCATCCAGTAGCCCAGAAGCCAGGCAGTAGGGCACTGCTTGTTAGCATGAGTGAGCTCTATGCCCTCCAGCCCATGACAGGGACCTTTTGGCAGTGGTCCTTGGCATGCACTATCCTCTGAGTCATGACTGGGCAGCAGCCAGGAAAGTTCCCATTGGTTGACATGGCCAGCACTGGTGCTGGGGAACATGTCAAGTGTTAAAGAGTATGGACAGCTATGGGAGAGTGCCCCTTGCAAGCCCAGCCCAAGTTCTCCTCTGGTATTACAAATCCATCGAAGTGCTCCTTCTTTGCAGCTACTATGGCTTCCACCTGGAGCTGGCTGAAAGTTCTCGTAGAGAAAGCTTTCCTAATTAAAATATCCCACATCTATTTTTTTTTCCCCACTGAAAGATGCTAATTCAAGTGAAAACATTTATATTTTCTATCAGCATTTTTTAAAACAATTGCTTAATTTCAAGTTTCTATGGTATTTCCAGCTCAGGGGAAAAAAAAAAAGAATGCTTTATAGTTGAAATACTTTCCCCCATTTGAATTCATTCTTAATTTCCTGAAGAAAAAGGGGATGCTTCATTTGACATTTTTCACTTTACCTTTCCACTGAGAAAACCTCAGTTTTCCAAATAGCTTTGGTTATTGTTCTGAGAAATTGTCAAATGTAACTTACAACTTACATTAAACTCTCGTCTTCAACAGATGTGATATAAGCTTCTTTAGCTGTGAAAAAGGAATTGGTTTTGCCTGAATTACAAATATATTAAAAACACTTCTGTCTTGCTTGTGAATCTAGCACTTTATTTCTTATTCAGGAAAAAAATACCCTTCTCACAGAACAGAGGCAGAGCTGGCATAATAATATCATTATTTAGGCTTGAGATCTCCAAAAGGCATCAATTTTAAGTAATCAATGTCCAGAGTTGATAACTATTGAAAGTACTTCTAACAACTTACAAATTCGGAATATTTATTGTTTTTCATTCAAAAAGTATGTACGTGACTATGTATCAGCATTTAGACTTCTTTCTCTGAATGTCTTGCTTGTTGCAAAACCAACAGACCTTTAGTATGAATTTTGTGTGCCTTAGGTCACCCTGTGCTTTTGATGAATATAGCCAAGTCCTATGACTTCGCTTCATTTACAATAGAGATTCTGAGTACCCACTGTTCTCTTTCCACTCCAGCTGAAGCTATAATCAGTGGTTGTGGTGACCAAGACTTTTATTAGTGTAAATCAGCCTGGTGTATTGCTCTGCTTTTTTCTTGTCAAGGGATTGACAAACTTTTCCTCAATTCCCTTTTCCACTAATGAGCTCAGAGCAGTAGGAAAGCAAAGCCAAAGGCATGGAGACCAGCCACACTCCTGGGACTATTGCTTCCATGCAGATATGCTGGGATCTAGAAATGCCAATCTATCAACATCAGGAATGCTTTAACCACCTAACATGCTGGAACCAATTTCAGCCTCCTGTAATTCCCTCTGCTTAAGTGGAATTAATCCAGAGGTAAATGTGGCTCCTGATGCTATGTGCAAAACCAGCTGACTGGGTTCTAGTGTGTACAGGCTCTGGAAAAAATAATAAAGAAAAATACCTTAGAGGAAGATGACGTATATTGTGGCAGCTACTCTGGCTCAGAAAAAAAATACCCTTAATTTACCAAAATAAATGAGTTTATTTAAGATTTCTGTATCCTAAAATGAGAATTACCTAATAATTTTTTTAAATAACGAGGCCACTCATCTATGAAAATGTTCCTGTGGCCTGTAAGACTTCACCTCCTTTCTGGAACGAGGAGAGAGGATGTAGATGTAAGGGTAACGTGTAATTAAAAAGCAAAAAGTCCAACAACACAAAAAACATGCCTTCAGTAGGGGAAGGGGTGCTTCTGAGCATGGGACATATGCAGGATAACCAATAAAAGGGAAATCAAGAGTCTATCTCAGCAGAAGCACTGCTCTTCTGCTTGCCCAAGAGGAAATGTCAGGTTTCCTGAGATAGGTTTGTATTTAGACAACAAACAAGCTGAAGGGAACCCTGTGAGCAGTCCCTGGTCCACTGGGTCATCCTCCCCTGCTGGAAATGCACATCTCTGCTGGCAGCTCCCGAGGGCAGTTCTCCCTGAGAGAGCTGGCAGTAATGACATCCCACAGGGTCTGTGAAAAGGCAGTGGCTTTGCCTTGAAGCCTGGGCTTGGCAGGATAGATGGTGGGGCTTTTAAAGCTGCTCCCCTTTCCCTGCTGGTGTTGGAAGGGGTTGTCCTCCAAGGACGGCAATTACACAGGCTCCCCAGTGAGCAAGGGGCATTCAGGGATATGTTCCTGGAAGAGTGGGAGTTAGGGACACCTTCAACCCAACACAGAAACAGTTCAAACCCAGCCCATCTACAGGCAGATTTTCCACTGTTGGGGATCTTATGATAGCTTATGCCTGCAGTACTACATCACTGAGCTGAATCCGGCCTAGGGCCAAAGCACTCATGGTTTAATGTAATGAAACATTACCCTTTTGGCTACGGCAGAGCGATGACCTTGAATGATGGCAGGAGTACTAATCTGCAGAGCATTTATGTGCAGTTCTAAATCAGATTAACATTTTCCATGTATTCAGTTGTTTGGTAATGATCTATCATTTCACTTTCCAAAAGGGAGCAGCAATGGCCAGTCTGATTTTGAAAAGAGCAAGAAATGTGAACAACCCAGAGATGATGCAGGTTACTTGCAGACAACCTGCTGCCCAGAAACACTATTCTCTTGCAACAAATCCCTTGTCTCCTGGGTTTTGAAAGCAGGCTTCAAAATTTTGTCAGATGTATCATGAAGACAGTAGGCTCAATCCACAATAGATATCACTCACAGTGTGAAATATTTGATCAGTCTGCCATCAGTAGTAACTGACATCTTGGTTGTGAACAGCAGTGGTTGTGATTGATTGTTTAGGCACAAAACCTTCAGATTGACTCTTGTCTCTTGAGATCTTTTTTCTTTTAAATAAAATCCACTTGGTGATTCTCTGGCCATAGCTGCAGCATTGCCTTTCCAGTAGCCAAAACAAGAGGGTGTCTGACCTGCAAGTTCCATTGAGCATTGCTCAGTTCTCAAGATTTAAAAGCCCAGTAATTGTGTTTTGCTACTTAAAATGTGATGTTCTATACTACTGTATGCAGCAATATGTCAGAGTGAAAGGACATCCAAATAACTCATGTCCATTAATAGTAAAAGGCCACGTATAACAATCCCATAAATGATACTCGCATTTCCCACAGGAATTGAGTAGGCAGTTTGATAAGCTGTTCTGCAAAGCATCCTAAAGCTTTCTGACGACAGGGAAAGACCATGTTTAACTTCTGCAGTAATTTTACGATCTCAGGAAATGATAATTGTAGTGAACTGAGGTGATGGGGAGCTTTAATCTTGCTGCTGTGTAAACAGTTCAGGGAGGTGTTGTTAGGAGCGCTGATAGTCATGGCCACTGCCTGGGGTGGCACCACGATGCACAAGCTTGGAAGTAATGACACCACATTTGAATTATGGGTGCAGTGGAGACCTCTGGGTGGTGGTATGTGGGAGCACTGTATGAGATGTTGGCTGCCTGAAAATGTCACCTTCTCACAGGAAAAGATGAAAAGACTCATTCATGTTTGAGTTTTTCAATTAAATTGGTTGCAAGCTTTCTACTTTGTATTTATATGGTAGGAAATGTGCAACACTTGGAAAAGATTAACCTACTTATATGTCCTTCATCATCAACCCTTACATATCCTTCACTCACATGCTTTTAATAGAGTGTGATGGACATGGAGAGAGGGACAGATGTGAGAGATGTTATCACCGTGTGACATGGGTCACATATTGCTTTTTTCTAACATGAAGCAGAGAACATCATCAGCTTAGAGAAAACAGTGCTGCCAACCCTTTTTCCTGCACTCATTTTTAAAGGGGGAACATCTATATCCTACTAGCTCTAAAAAATAAACAATAGTCAGAATGCAGGACAACAAGTGGTAGAAAAACCCTTCTGTTTCTAGGTGACCTAACATTTACATGATGAAACTCAAATCAGGTAACATACTGCTTTCACAGAGTACTTTGTTTCTCCCTTGCTGCCTTTAACACCTTTAGACTCTTCAGCCTTTCACATGCAACTCTGAGTCTATTTCTTAAAACAAATGCTTACACCTGCTTCAACAGCAGTATCTCCTGGGCCACATAAAGACTAAAAGCCTGATAATCCTGAAGAAATGGCAGATTCTTGGCTTGAAAGTAGTGCAAACCTAAGCCAAAGACCCCAGTCATATCCAAGGTGCTGCAGTTTAGCTTTCCATATTTCTATTGTACTAGAGTCTTGCAGTTTTCATTTCAGAGCATACTGGCTTTTCGCTTCAAGCTTCACATTTTAAAACAAAACCAGAGGTTTGCTGGTACAACATGACAGCAATAGCATACATATGACAGCAATATCTCTCAGGCATAAAGAAATCCTCCTGCTGGACCCTTCCCGAGCAGGGAAATTCAGAGGCAAATTTAAAATATCTTTCTCAGTTTATTCTGGGGTCTGTGGTTATTTTGAGGGTCTTTAGAAGGATTCATGAGCTTGTGTGAGCTTTTCAGAGGGTGTTCAACATCTCGCAGCCACCCCAGTTGTCTTCTGCCAGGATTCAGTGTCTTTATGGCTCTGTTTACAAAAGAGCAAAACCCCAGTTTCCAATTTGAATGCCACTAGTCATTTGTAACCTTAGAAAGCATAGTGTGGCCAAACATGAAATTTGCTCCTTTTTCATTTCCACTCCACGCCCCTGCCTCTTCCTCTCTCCTTTGTACTGTTCTCACCGCTTGCCAGCGTAGTACAGCCTGTTAACTGGCTGCCACTCTGATTTTTCACAAGTTTGCCACGTTGCAGTGACAAGGCCATGTCGGGGCCCAGATGCTTCAGGGTAAATAAATAGCACATCTGGGATTTGGAAATGGGCCGTCTCTATATTATGGAAAAAGCTGGTGTGGAAACACATCCAAAGAATACACAGCTGGAAACTGTTAACTCTGGAAGGAAAGGAGAAAAAAAAGAAAAAGGAGGCGAAAACTCAGGAATTACTACTGCTTGAGATCTTGTGCATTGTAATTGCTGAGAAACAGAAACTCAGTTTACACAGCATCTGAAAAATTGATAGTTTATAATAATTGACCTCAAGCAACATAAAGGCAGCACAGGGTGGGAGGCTTGACTCCTCACTGTCTGGCTTTCTTGGATGTGTTTGGTAACATCCCAGCTATTTGAATTCACAGGCGAGCTGGTGGGAGGATGTTGGTGGTAGAGCGATGCGACTGCCCTTGTGGAGCCACGCTGCTGAGAACTGCCGTGGTTCCCAGGCCCCCGAGCACACGGTGTCACTCAGGGTGTGCCAGCCCCAGGAGCGCACAGTGGAAGGAGACCAAAATGGAGGCGGCTGTGCTTATTGCATCACTCCCGACCCCGGAGGAGCAGCACCCCTGGTAGATGATTCAGGAGGTGAATCAGCAGCAGCTCTTGAGGGGACTGCTCCCACCCACTCTCTGCGCCAAAGCCACGTGCTGCTTCCACCAAGGGCAGGGGAGAGTTTCAGCAAGGTAAAACCAGGACAGGAGAGGCAAGAAGGAACCCAAAATAGAATGAAATTGTACCTTTAGACCTTTCTTGGTTTTGAACAAGGATCCCCGCATTTTTGAAAGCAAAACCAAGCAAAAGCAACAAAGCTCTCAGACAGTGAAATGACGGAGCAATTATTTTAAGCACAGCTCCAAGGGAGGCAAGCATTATGCAGAAAAGCTCCTACTTTTCGTATGGGCACCAGTCCTAGTGTAGAGCTACCAAAGGAGTGCCAGACACTGCCACAGTCCCCATGTTCAGAGGGTGTTTCTCCTTCCAGACTGCAGTAACTCTTTAATAGATCTCAATGATTCTGTTTTTCCTGGATGACATAACGTTGATTGCAGCTCAGAGACAGGCAAGCTAAGGCACCAGGTATCCTCCATCCAAAGACAATGCAGCGGTCTGTGCTTCTACAGTAGGTTCATCGCACATCAGAGAGGAGAGAACTTATTTCACTTATATTTTCCTCTCTTGTTTGCCAGACTTCCTTTCTCTGGAAGACACTAATTTGGATTTTTCACTGCATAAAAGGAAAATGTGATAGTGGAGCAAATCCAGATTTCTAGATCAAATGCTAGATCAAAATATACCCACTTGTACAGCTTTGGGTCTGTCACCTCTGTATAAAATAAGACTAATCTGCAGAGGAGGTAGATGCTGCTACAGATGCTTTACTGTAGTCTTGTATGTTTAAGAAGCCCTTTATTGTGCCAGGAGAGATGCCATTTCATTTTCTGCATGCGTTATAGAGGTGCACAAGTATTTCCTAGCATTTATTTTATTTACCCTAACAACACTCTGTTTCCATGTTATGGTTAAGTAATAGGATATTTTAGCAAAATCCTTCAAAGATTTTAAGCAGAAGAACCTAAGGACTGTCTCTGGAAGCTTCCTGAGCTGCAGACATAGGGGTGTGGAGTGAAGAGACCTATGTTTTTTTGCTCTGTTTACACAGAGCATGGGAGTGACAGGCAGCTCCAGAGCCAGGAAAAGCTCAGTGTGATTTTTTGTCTTCTAGCTGGGGAAGACCAAACCAATTCTTCTGTCTCTGAGGAGTTCCCCTTCCCACTCAGACTGTCATGCTGGCTGAGGAGGCATCCCCTTTGCACACTCCCCACCTGCATTTCTGCTATGCCCTCATTTGCCCCTTATTTAGCCCTATGGCCTTATAACCTTAATTCAGGTTAGGCTGAAGGCAAGTGTTTGGTTGTGTGCATGGAGAAGAAACCTAAAGCCTGGGGCTAAAAGTGTGGTATTTTGAAAGAGTCAGAGTTAGATCAAGCAAACTGTGTTGAGAGTGCCAATGTCAGCAAACCAGGAGCGTTTGCTTGTCCTGCCGCAGGGTGTTCTGTGTTTTGACTGTGTATTACTAACGGTGCCAGCAACAGTTACAACTTTTACTATAGTCATTTCTTGAAGCCCCATGAAGGATTGGGCATTAGCTGCTCTGCAGACACAGTGAGTTATACATGAGGTTATTGGGTTGAGTTGTGTTATTAAGAATGAACTGAAAGAAATCGTATGGCCTGGGCAGTGCAGGAAATACATACCATAGAACAAATCTGCAGGAATTCCTGAAGCTATGTTAATCCAAACAAAAAAATATCCCACAGAAGGCCGGAGGCAAGTCCTGGCTTCCCAACCACTCAGTTCTCTCCTCCCAAGAGCTGTTTTAAAAGCGACACTGCTCACCTTCTCAAAGAAAGGCCTGGGGTACCCACCTCAGGAGGGGATGCAGGGGGAAAGTCTAGAGTGGAGATGTCTCTTTACAGTGCTGTCTATGTCCATTTGATCTTACTGCAGAATTGTGGTTTCTGTTGACTCAGCACCACAGTTTTTATGGATCCCCTTCAGGATTCTTCTTTCATGCTGTGATTAGGACTTTGAGGAAGCTCTGAAATAAGAGTGAGGAGTTACAGAAGATCTAGGCAGTGTATGTGACCACTAAGCTGGTCATCCTATCCATGAATGCTTTATGGAGATCAACAAGGGTCTGAAAGATGATGGAGGTGATATAGCCATAAAAGTCATGTGGACACAATATGAGGATGTGAATCCTGTCAGTGTCACCACTTCCTAGCAAAGGAATTGCCTCTGATCCCCTCAGGGGGTTAGTATGTCAGCTGTGCCAGGGACCTGCAAGGTGGCATCACTGTCTACTGCCCCATAGCAAATCAAATGTCGAAAATGGTTGGGGTCTGCTGAGTTAAAAGGATCATGAACACTTCTCTCTTGGCAGGTAGAGGTGCCCAGAAGGCAGCATGCTGGCCCTGGATGGCAGGTTACATCTTGAACTCAGCCACTTGCCAGCTGCTCAGCTGCTGGTCTGCTTGGCCCAAGCTCTGCTCTCAGAAAAGAGGAGCCTGACCACACTGTGTCCTGGTTCAGTGTCAAAAGCCTCAGGTATTGTCTTTGTCCTACAGATCCTGCAGCATAATCTCCTCCAGAGTGGGAAGATCAGCTTACAAGATGTCCTCCCTATAGCCCAGAGGAGGAGGTTGGCTGGTGACAGGCACCATGGGAACCAGGGGACAGGCAGCAGCAGCAGCAGCAAGGGCATGGTGGAAGGGGGCACATTGTCATAGTGAGCTGTATGGAGAATGAATGGGGCTGACGAGAGCCAGAAATGTATATGGTTGCAAAAGGTTGTGGAGGACATGTTGCACACAATGTGCTTCGTGCAGCACTGGAGTACCTCCCCTGTACCAGAGGGTCCTAATCTTGACTGTTATGCACACAGATGGGATTCAGTGCTGTCAAGACAAAAGCCAAGAATGGTTTTGATTTGCCAAGCAATTAATTTTAGAAAGTAGAACTTCTTCAGTCAAATCCTAAATATTTTTTTGTGTAAACTACTCCTGGACATTAACAGATTTGATTGTTTTTTTCTCTATTAATCCCCACATAGTGACAATAAAAATAGTTTTGCTTAGTACAGCTAAGTGTAAACAAATTCATAAAAGCCCAATTACAAATATCTGTGACTTTGATAGTGCTAGAGTTCAGCTAGAAATTCCAGGGTTGGATTTACATTGGTGATGCTTTTTCCAGATGCTGACTCTTTGCAGAGGTGGTCCATATTGCCTGTGTCTGCTTTCGTTTCACAAGCTGAACCACGGCTTTCTCATGAAAGCTTGGGATTTGAAGCAGAGTTCGTAGCTAGTAACATATTGAAGAAGAACAAAAAGCTGAAGTCATTGAGCAATGGGCCAGTGCCTTTCGGTCTAAATTTGCTTGTGCTTATTTGAAAATAGCCTTCGGCCCATCTGGATTTGAAAGTTTGTTTGTTTGTTTCTTGGGCTTTTCTTGTTGTTGTTGCAGCCCACTTGTTGCGTTTTAAGGACAATGTGGCTTTAGAATTAGTACATAATGGAAAATATTATGTCAATAATTTCATTGTGATTTCAGTTTAATCTATTAAAGATGATTTACTGATACACTGATTGTTTTTATTAAAAAGGGAGAGGCTGTATTTCTAAATTTCTCTAGAATTCTGCTGTGTTTATTTACAAAGCTCAGTATAATGACTCTGGCTGAACAGTCTTTTAAAGTATCATTTTTTTTTTAGTGTACTTTTGGGGGCTTTTTTTTTTATAGGACTTGGGCTATGTGAGACATGGACAATTGTCCTAGGTTCGACTGGGACAGAGTTTATTTTCTTCCTAGTAGCTGGTGCAATGCTGTGTTTTGGCTTTAGTCTGAGAACAATGCTGATAACATACCGATGTTTTAGTTGTTGCTCAGTAACACCCTGGTCAAGGACTTTTCAATCTCTTATGCTCTGCTGGTGAGGAGGGGCACAAGAAGCCAGGATAGAGCAGAAACAGGACACGTGACCCAAAGTAGCCAACGGGGTATTCCATACCACAGCACGTCATGCCCAGTATATAAACTGGGAGGGAGTTACCCAGAAGGGATCAATCAGGCTGTATATCGGTCCCCAGGTGGTAAGCAATTGTATCGTGTATCACTTGGGTTTATTGTTGTTTAGTGTTGGGGTTTTTTTCTTTTCCCCTTTTAGTTTTATATTCTCTCCCCTTGTAATTTCCCTTAGTAGTAGTAGTGTTTTGTACTTCAGCTATTAAACTGTTCTTATCTCAACCCACAGGTTTTACATTCTTTTGATTCTCCTTCCAATCCCACCTGGGGAGAGAGAAGGAAGAAGGAGTGAGCAAACAGCTGCATGGTACTTAGTTCCCATCTGGGTTTAAACCGTACCACCCAATTCTGGATAACACACCTCAGGTTTACCTGAGACTCTTCCCTCCCACACTCTCAAGACAGGCAGCACAGAGCCCTCTCCAATTCCATGGGGGCTTTGGAGGGAGCATGTGGCAGTGTTAGGTATACAGTTGGACTGGATCTTAAGGGTCTTTCCCAACCTAAATGTTTCTAGCATTCTGACAAGCTTAGAAGAGAGGTCAGCAGAGGGCTGGGACCGTTGCCTGTGCTCCCCTCCAGAGCACCACTGCGGAGGGCAAGTCTTGGTTGGTGCAGGACATTGCTGGTACTTCACAGCCTGAGAGCATCCTGCAGAAATGCACACTTGCAAAATCAGAGTGCTTGTCAGAAGCAACAAGCGTTTTAGACTCATGGCTTGGGGCAGTTTTCACATGACCATTTTGACAGGCCACATCAATCCATCTCTGGCACACGAACAGCTGGGACTGTCTGTCCCCAGAGGTTGACCAGATGATCTCGTGGCCAAATAAAATGGTCACCCTTGACAGGTTTTGAGTACATTATGTGGCTATATTATTCCCATCTACAGTCCCCTATTCAATAGCATATGGTGAGTGCCAGTGTTAATTGTTTTCTCATCCCATGCGTATGTGGTAGGAGAGCTCATTGCTGCCTGTGTGGTTGTCGGCATCTCTTCTCTGGGTTTCTAACAGGGCCTTTTTGGGGTTTCAGGAAGGTACATTTCCCAGAGAGGATCTGTTAGCTTCTTGTGAAGGCTTGCAAAGTTGTGTAGGTCAGGATAGTACATGAGTTTCCTCAGTTGGGTAATTAATTTCTGGTTTTAGGATTAATCTTTTCTCTTGCTTCTCTCATGTTCTTTTTTCCTCGCATTAGACATCCAAAAGTGTCTTGGATCAACACAAAGCCTCTTACTAGCATTGCATGTAAATTCACAGTGATGTATCTGCACCTGTATCTTAGTCAAAATAGAATGCATTATATTTAATTTTCACCTTGTCTTTTTGTAGCTTTTTGTTGTACATTTTCCCCCTGTTGATAGCCTGACCCTGCTACTGAGCGGCTTTATGATAGTGATCCAGCTTCACAGTGAATTAGCAATTTTACAGGCATGCAGTTCTTAGAGATTATATTCACTGCCTCTTTTTCTTCAAGTTACATATTAAAAAACCCAGTAGGAACATTCAGCTAAAACTATATGATTTTTTAATTATTTTTATTTCTTTATTTATTCTTACGTTCAAAATAAGAAAAAGGAAATAAGACAAATACTGCACTTGAGCTGAAACTCTGTTTTGGGGGATAACTGGTGAAACTAACAGAAATATCTGCTTATATTACCAAATCTTCTAATTTTTCTTAATCTTTTAACTTAGGTTAGTTTCTTTTCATTTTTCATAATGCAAGCTGAAAAGTTTCATTAGGGAAACAGCTGTGTGAATCATTATAGCAGCTCCAAAAATAAACATTTTGTGTCAAAGTAGTTCTGCATTGACAGCTTTATTCCCTTCTCAAGACTCCTTGGATTAAAAAACCTTTCACTAAACTAACTCAACCCAAAATCAGAATCACTGTGAGTTCAACTGATGTTCAGTTTGTTATATTCATTACTAAGTTTTTTATATGTCTCCTCTGATATATATTAGTGCAGAAAGTCTTCTCCCTTACTACATTTGCTAGCATTAATTCCTTGGTAGGTGTTAAAAAACCTTTCTTCCAGTGCTGAAATCTTGCACTGAGCCAATGGTGTTCTCCCCAAAAATATTCACTGTACTGCATTGTGTGATGAGCACCACTTTTCATGTACATTTCCCAGAGTGTTAATCAAAACAAATGGAAATACTAGACAAGACAAAACCAGTGCCACTACGGATCAGAAAGTTCTACTCCTACGTCTCGCCCATTCTGCACAGGAGCAAAGTCCTGTTTAACTGGTAAGTGGATGCTGATGCACCAGGCAACTCTCTATCACCACCTCACTGCTGTGACCAGGGTATTGCCAGCCATGTTTTGAACACTAATTCCATGCCTTCTGATGTTTCTTTTCAAAGGGAATACTTGTCTCTGGGCATTTAGTTTTATTTACTGTGTCTTAACTGTCTTCTTTTTAATGCTTATTGGTCCATGTTTGCTTTCATTTATTCTTTTAAAAAAGTCCTCTGTTTGATCTTCTGGGGTTTTTTGTAGTCAGATATTCATATCTGAACTGGAATGGACAACCCTACGCAGTTGCATATTAGTGGTTCACTCTGCAATCTACTGACGGCAAAGCAGTTAAGAAAATATTTCTGGAGGCTACATGATTCCTTTCAACAGGAGAAGAGTCTTTTTTTCTTTATAAAAATAAAGAAAGAACTAGAAAAAGCCAAGAAGAAAGAAGGAAAAAAAGTTCTTTCTTGCTAAGCCAATATATATATATATGTATGTATGACATTTTTTAAGTATTTCTGTGCTCACAGAAAAACGTCTTACAAAAACAGTTTCCAAAGTTAGTGTCCTTTCAGGATGTATTGAATCATCTGTGTTGCAGCTCCTCTTTTGAAGGACAAACTAGCAATGTATTGAGATGCAAACTCAGTCACTAGGCTCTCATTTCCATATCTGGCAGTGACAATACCTTATTTTCCTCTCTCTGATACACTGATAAATAGTCAAGATAAACAGAATTATATTCTGGACAGTCATTCCCTAACAAAACCCACAGTGTTTTGGATCCCAAACCACTCCCTACTTAAATCCTTTCTCCCCTTTTAATTTGTCTATATCCTCAAGCCCTGAAAATTTAATTAAAAGAGCTCAGTACTCTAAGCCTTTCGCTGGTCTTTCTGTACCACTGAAGGGGATGCTGGATGTTTAAAGAAACACTGCTCGAACTTACCACATGTAGTGATACTCATAGAAAACAATATATTTGTTGAAAATCGTGCTTATTTTTTGCTGTTGCTAATATTTATACCTTCAGCTCTGGACATCATACAAAAAATACAGTATAATATGTTGCAGGGGCACTGCTAGCAGCAGGAGTATAACTGAAAACCACTCCAGGACACTTACAGCCTTGTCTTCTAAAACATGAACAAAACATCACACTCAAACCCAGTTTGAAATGCAGGAGGTTTTCTCCCACTGGTTTTCTTGCTTCCCAGCCCAGGGCTAGGTAGAACTCAGCTGTTCAGTGAATGCCAGGCAGAAACCATGTCTCCATCCACAGTTTTGCAGTTCACTGGGAAATCTTCTCCTTTTCAAGGCACATATTCCCCAAACCAAGTTACTGCTCCAAACAATGTCTTGGACCATTCTGGCTGCAAGTAAAAAAAAAAACTTAAGAAAACGTATCAGTGTGAGGCAAAGTGCCACACTCCACGAGGATGCTAAAACAGTAACTTCAAGACTTGGGAACTGCCATGTGTGTGTCACAGGACATTAGCCCCAAACTGTCATTGAGATTGCAATACATATCTTGTTGAAAAAGGAAAACACAGTGAGATGCAAAACCTAATATAACAAAAGAAATGCAACGAGTTGCTGTTCTGAGCTGATTACAAATCTTCATAGCTAAGGCATTAAAAACTATGGTTACTGTTGCTGGCTTTTCTGAAACCAGTGCAACACACACTCCTGCACACACGTCCATGTAGAACCTTGTATTTTTTGCTATATGCTGCATCTTTTTGCAGCATTTTAACATAAATATGAAAAATAAAAAAAGAAAGAGTAAAAACCCATTCCCAAATCACTGCCTGTCACTCATGAAGTCATTTGTACACTTTCAGCCATGAAAGAAGCTGCACCTCGCTCTGACAGCTCAAAAAGTCTAGAGCTGTCAAAGTAATGGAAGATGGAAATTGGCATATTGGACATCTGATTCCTCACCTCTAAAACACTGTTGCTTTTACTGAAGGGTATTCATAACATTGAAATACAGGCTTTTGACATGGTTACTTTCTCACACAGCTTTCTGCCTTTCAGGAGATGGAAGCATAAGTAGACTTACTCTACATTTATTCAAAAGGAAAGCATTTCTTCTTGTCAGAAAAATCAGAGAAAAGAAGACCTGAAGAATTATTAAAGTTGTAAAAAGGTTTGATCAACTGGAATGAGATAAACTCCTCAGTCTGATGAGAAGTCTACAAAAACAAGAGACAGTCTAAAAACTAGGAAATTAAGAGTGAAAGGGGAATTCAGGCACAGCTATTTCAATCAAAAAGTAATAAGCATGTGGAATAAATTATTGCTAGGTGAAGCTATTGAAGCAAATAACAGGAATGAATTTAAAAGACAGCTAGACGTCTTTATGGAGAAAACATAAACTTCACATTTTCCTACTTATATACTTTGGGTTAGATCCACTGAAGGATCCTAAAAAAGGATTTAGGAGGACTTTAACTACTTAAATCCAGAAATACATCCAAAAAATCTCAGCTGACTACTGCAGATGCTGGAAGCACCTGGGTTACAAAGAGCCAAGCATGCTGAGACCTAGGACAGGGTCTCTATGACCTCCAGGGCTGTGTTGGTCCCAGCAGCATGGTGCTGCCTCCCACCCTACTCCAGATTTGAACCAGTGTGCCCCAGGGACCTGATACAAAAATAAATGTGAAGTGTGCCTAATACAAGGCAGGGGTCCAGGTCTCACACAAAATACAGTAGCAGCTGCCACTTAATTAACTTTAAATTTATGAGAGGAGTAGCGCTAGCCTGTGCCACCGTTATATCAAAGGCAAACCTGTATATTACTGCTTTGATGATAACACCATGGGATGTGGAGGACCCTGATGCTTTTCTGGTAGGTGACACTGACATCCGAATGTCCCATGTGCCAGGAAAGTGTGAATCCCCTTTCTTGAAGGAGGTTGTTGATGCAGAAGGGCATTTCAGACTCACTAAATCAGAAAAAAAGTGAGAAGTATGAATGAGTACATCTACTAGGTGGGCAGACAGAGAAAATCCCAGTATTTGTTTACTTCCATATCACACAGTGTTTTTATTGTTACTGAATAGCAGTGATGGGTACAACATTTTCAATATTACTCTGAAAAAAACTTCTACCATGGCTGATAAAAGACTTTTATTGGACCTAGGCATTTTTGAAAATACTCATTATCTGTTGAGCAGCTCGAAGTTGCCAGTGGATGGGAACTTCATCCTATGGGAAGACTGGGCGGTAGTTGTGGTTCCATATCTGGAAGATGTGGGTTAACTGGGCAATGTAAGCCTCAGACCATAAATACATGCTGGACTCTGACTAACATTTACAAGAGACAAAAAGAGACTGTGGGCTCAATTTCAGAAACTTTTAGGATATTTCAAGCTGTCTGCAAGATGTCCCCTTCTCTTGCCCTGGCTTCCCACCCACCCAAATTACAAGCACATGTTATCAGAGTGACTCTGAACTGGCTATGACAAAGAAACATCTTGTTTTTCATTTAGGCTGAGTCATGCACTGCTGAGCTGTTGGGCTAGATTTTCCTGTGGATGCTGTGTTTGCATGCACTGTGCATCTGAAGTGGAGATGGAAGAAGATGGAGGAAAGCAGGAGGGATTGTGTGCAGCTTTATAGGTCTGCCTGGCAGGAGTAGGGGTCCCAGCGTCACCTTCCCATTGGGCAGCCCCAGGGAGGCAGCACCCCAGTCATGCCAAGTCTGGGCTTCCTAAGGACTTTCAGTACTCAAATTGGACTGGTCAGTGCCTGCAAGCCCGCATGCCTAAAGGTCAGTGTGTGACTGGAGCTATGTTGCGATGAGTCCCAGGTGTTGAGGGAGTTAATGCTCTCTAAGGTTTACATTGATCTATACCCACCTTGCTATAGTGCTAATGGAAAAACAAAATCCACCTTGACCAGATTTGTACTGATAAGAAAGTATCCTGCTAAATCTGTACTGATAAGCACACTGTGCTGGCTTTCTGAATTAGTTCTTTCTATGACCCAAGCAAAACGTGCTTAGCAATATAACTATATCGTGCTTGGATCTCTCTGATGAGACTTTCTTCTTTACATTTAGTTCAAGGGCCAAATGAACACACTTAGTGCTGGGGAAAATAGGGCAGGGGGTAATGTTTGAATCAGGCTGGCATCTGGCTAGGAAGGTGACTGGGTCATCACCTGGAAGTAGGTCTGGGAATGGCGTGACTGCAGAAAAAAGCAGAGGATGTTGAGAAACAAAGCAACTCAACTTGTAAAGCAGGTGGGCAAGCATTCTTGCCAAACTGCAAAACACAGTGGACTGCTATTTTTAAAGCACAGAGGGTAGTTAGAATTTGGAGGAAAGGTGAGAAAGTACTTCTGAAACATACAATTCTCCCACCCCCCTTAATAATTATGCTTCTATATCTGAATTTCTATTAAAGCACAGCAAGTGATTGCTCGTATGAAGGTCATGGGTTAACTAGGGAACACAGAGGCAAAATCTGTTCATATCTAATCCTGGTTCTGAGACTGATTCAAGCTTTGACCTTGAGCACACCACTTAACCTCAAAGGAAAAACTTGAGGATTCGTAAGCTGGTCCTTGTGGAGTGCTTTGAAGATGAAAAGGGCTTTATAAGTGACAAATATTATTATGTGTTCTGGGACCTGGAAATTTTCAACGTTTGTATATATAATCATTTTTACAGAGGATTTGCTACATAAAAGAAACCGTAAATTTTGCTGGAAATTGCTGGAGTGCAGATAAGAACTGCCTTTTCCAACCAAAAGGATTTTTCATTGAAATTTGTCTCTTCCTTTCCATAAAACCTTTACATGAGCCAGGGATGACTGTTTCACTCAGCTCCTTGTCTGTGGGCTTCTTTTAAAGGCAGCAGTTGTACTACTCACTTGTTGGCCAACAAGCATGAGGGTGAGGGAGAAGATTTAGAGGCAAGATGCCCCTGAGCTACACAGTGTAGCAGCCCATAGTGTGGGCTTGTGTCCAGCCAGGAGGTTAGACAGGGTGCATGAGGAGTATTCCACAGAGACCCTGTGCAAAAGGAATGAAAATTAACAGTCACCAAAGCTTCACTGCCCTGTTGACAGCAGATATCAAAGTGAGCAAGAGCATGGAAGCACTGACTGTAAGGAGGTGGCTGGTTCCATAGGCTTCAAAGGAAGATTATGCATTAGCGTCATATTAGGATTTCCCCTTTTGAATCAGCTTTCAAAGAGGAAGGCAGCTGTACAGATCTGTTCCATGCTGTACATTATAAACCAGATTTTGATACATTTATGAACAGGATTAGGTGGCACAATGCCTTCAACAAAATGAGACTGAACTGTAATTCAGGAGGTGTCTCACCTTCATAGACACTGCCTTTCCCCAAATCATTTAAATATGTGATAGTGCTATTGACAGCAGCAGCATTAAGTTTGTGTGCTGATAAAAGGGAAGATTTGTCACGAAAGGGCTGCTTACTTAGGGGTATCCTAACCCAGCAGTGAGCTGGGAGAGAGAGTGGTATCGATCACCCGGCTGAACCTGCATCCCGCTGACAAGAAAGATTGCAATGCTCCCAAAGGCAGAAATTCCTTGTGCAGCTTTTAAAGATCTATCAAAGACAAATCTGCTTCTGGACCATACACTTATCGAATTTATATTAGAGTTGATACAACATGCATGACGCCTACAGGCTGTGAGTACCCAGTGGACATAGGCTTGCTGTTTCCATATCAATCAATTTCAGGCGTGTTTTCCTCCTAATCTGGGAGAAATTGGCTGACTCAAATCCTATAGTCTCCACTTAATTGAATTGCTTATTGAAATCAATGGAGATTCTGACTAAGGACCACCTTGTTTGTCCCATTGCCTCTGCAAAGGTCATGTGTATTTTTATATGTGAAATAAAGAAAGGCATAGTGTAAATAAATGAAAATTTCTCTGGGATGTTTTAGCACACAAGGAACAAATACAATTGAAACTGTATATCCTAAAAGTGAGGGCACTGTACATTGCTTCTTAAAGAGATTTTTCACCTTTTTGCTTGGCTGACAGTAGCTGGATTTGCTATGAACTCAAGAAATGTAGAGGGGAAAACAGAATTTTTTACATCCCAGAATAAACTGCTGTCGTGAACTGGAAAGGTTTTTGTTTCTCACCCAGGTACAAGTTCCTCCTACCTCCAGAAAACTCACACAGAGCTGGGAAACCAGGGCTTCCAGTAGACACTTACTTTGGGATTACGCTGGAAATGCAAAGCTGTAGTTAAGACGAAGTAGACATGCTCATCTTTGAAGCTAAAGCAAACCTAAATTCCTGGACAAAATTGAAACAGTATCTGGAAACTCCTCCTGAGGTTCCCCTGTTCTCTTTCATCTGACAGTGTTTTCTCACTGGCCAGCACCATGAAAAACATCCTGCTGCAAACACATCTTTTTCTGTTCCCCATATTGTCTGAAAGACTTCCTTGTTTCGCACTAGGCAGTTACCTGCACTAGGATAAGTGTTTGGGCTTTTTTTTCTCATCCCCACTCCCCAAATATCCAGCAGGCTACAAAGTGCTCTGCTGAGGAATGCTCTCAAGCAGGTACCTGCTCTTCATTTGCGCAGCACCCAGCACAGCAGAACTCTCAACCTCTCCAAGGGATACATCCTAATGAATGAAGTTCAGAGACTCATAACAACAGTGAGGTTATCTCGACTCATCTGATCACAAATGGGAATTTGTGGGAGAATCATATTGTGCACAGCAGGATCCAGGAGTAATCCGGCACCTGGCACAACCAAACATTAATTACCTGATCTGGTTGGAGAATGAACCGAAGCATGGAGAACATTTAATTATCTGCACTATCTTTAGCATGTCCAAGGTATTTTTGTACTTCCTATTACCTCTGTAGCAGAGACTTCATTTTTCCACGTAAAAGATTTTAATTACATAAAATGCTCAATTAGAAGCTTAATTTCCACTTTAGAAAATAAATACCCCATGCAAATCACTGACTTGCTCTTAATTTCTCTAACAGTCCTCTCAAACTTTTCAATAGATGTTCTCAGTTCTCTTCCCATTAATAATGTCTGTGGGGATCCCAGACACTAACACCAGACTTATTACTGCTGCTCTCTGCGTTTTATTTAAAGGAGAAAAACCTAAATCCTGTGCCAGGCCTTCCTTCCTGAGCTTCTCCCTCAAATATCTATCCTGCAGACAGCCTGGAGGACAGCCAGACTGCTGGTTGGAAAGGTCCGCGCTATAGGAACTCATTTTGGCAGCAACTGGACATCATAGTGAAGTTTGGATTGGAGTAAGTCTGGTATAAAAAGAAAGCACCCGCACTGGACAAACGTAGGATTGTATGAAGCAACCAAGATTAATAAGGGTGCAATGGGCAAAATTTGGCTTTGTGGAGGCAGGGAAGTGAATTGGGAGAGGGAATGGTAAGGTTGAGAGCCAGGAGGGAACATGATGGGTTTGGGACAGAGGGAGGGAGGATGGTTCAGGAGGGACTGTCCACATGGAGACAGGGCCAGGGGGAAGAGGAGCTAAGAAGCCTCTCAGGGGCTTGGAGGTGTGGAACATGTTTAGAGGCTGTGGCTACAGCTCCTTCCTGTGGGGTAGAGAAGTCTCTCCACTTTCCTGAGAGGCGACTGAAGAATGGGACAAGCTAAATAACTTTATGAGAGAATCCAGCATTCACTGGCATATTTTTACATATAGAAAACTGTGGTTCGACCACAGGGAGGCTGTCTTTTTTCAGCAGATCTTTGATTTTCAAGACCATACTCACTCTCCCAATCACTTCCGGCTGAAAATTTTCAATGGGGAAAAAAAAACCATAAAAAAAATCCCAGAAAAAATCCCTCATCCTCATCTTCACCCAGCTCTTGTACTGTAGCTGTAGTCACTGCAGAAATTTGTGGCACACTACATGCCAGCTGAATGCCCTCTTCCTGTGGCTGTCCTTGGAGCTCCAGCATGGGCAGAAACCTACTCATGACACAGCGATGTACTCCAGCAGAAGAAGGAATCACTCCAGCACTCTATGCCTGTCCACACAGCATCATCCATCAGCATACAGACAAACCTAAGCAAACCTTGAGGCATCTTGCTGAGGCTCTTGAAGGAATGCTACCATTTTAGCTGCACCTTTGCCTTGGTTCCAACATCCCACCTTTCTGCAGAGCTGATCAGCCTTGGCAGAAGCTCTGTAAGGTACTGTCTGTAGCTGGCTTGTGGTGCAGATATCTCTGCACTGGGCCCCACAGATGTACCCTCTGTAAGATAAAAGGGTGATCTCAGGCAGCAGAGACCAGCAGCGTTGCATTACTATAGGTGTCTGTGCCCAGCTGCCAGCTGGGGTGGTCACAACAGCCAGGGACATTGATGGAGAAGATGCCAGTGGTCACAGGCAGCACCTGAACATAAGTGATGGGCTCTCAGCAAGGCCGTGAGTTTAATGGGGTGGGCAGCCATAACACAGAATGGCTGGAAACAGAAATCTCTTTGTGAATGAATATATGTCATGTGGGGAAAACTTCAAGGAATCATGACAAGTAATGAATCCTAGCTAAAGCTCTAGGCATTATCATGACACCATGTGTTATACTACTGCAAGTCTCTTGCTGTTCAAATCTGAGAGCAGCAGGCATCAATCTGTTTGGGATGAAATCGTAAATAAGCAGATAAGCAGTACATGAATAAAACAAAGTGAAACCAACCTGCATATCAAAGGAATCTGTGACAAGTGGCACATTTTCACATGGATGACTGAAAATGGGAAAAAAAAAAAAAGAAAGGTGGAATTGAAGTACAAATGAATGAGAACTGGTGGGTAAAAAAGGGAAAAAGCTGAAGAAATCTAAAATAAGAAGATGTCAGGCAAGCTAGAGTTGACTGCAGTAGGATAAAACACTTCCTTGATGTAATACCACTACCTTCCCAGGACTTACACCAGAGACTGACTTGGCCCTTTTATTTAATTACATGCTGATATGCCATCATGAGATCTCATGGGAAATCTTGCAAGATCTTGTGACAGATATTAAATTAGCATTTGCCTTCACCATAAATACAGCCTGATCAAAAGCATTTCATGTGTGCAAAGAAGCCAAGTTTGAAAAAGAATGGTTCAGCTATAAAAAGAAATAGCATCTATAAAAACAGACGTTGTGGAAGAGAAGTAGCTAACAACCAGATTTTTTTTTCTTTGAATATGCAGCACAGAAGGAGTCATATGCATAATTTCAGATGTAGACACATCCCCTGCACTACAGAGTCTGATTGAAATGTGCCTGATTATTTTAGGGTGAGCTGCTATCCAAAGAAGTGAGTGATGTTGTCTGGTCCTCTACATCAAGCAAGTTGTTTCCACCTCTTCCCCTTTGCCTACCCTAACGTCTGCACAGCTGGAGCTGATGTAGCTTAAAGCACATCTTCTCTCTCGGGTATTTCTGAGCAGGAACCGTTCCCATACCTGACTCCCTGTGTGGAGGTGGGAGAAAAGACATCACAAATGCCTTTTGTTGGTGAAGCTGAGCTTTAGCACACGGTAGGGTCCCATGGTGCAGAACCACAGGAGTGAAAAGATTTTTACCCGGAGAGCTGTAAGACAGAGAGAATTATTTAAGAGCGAAAATGTGAAATCAAGACAAACTGGAGCCTTCAGGAGTTTCTTCTCTGTAGTCTACCTACTAGCAACATGAAAACTCCCCGCTCCTTCCTTGCAAGGCAAGGCAAGGCAAGGCAAGGCAGCGGGGACTCCTCAAGACTGGGTGGTTTCAGAGATGCTGACAAGCTTGTCTAAGACCAGGCCTGAGTTCTAAATGGACTCTACCACCCTGCAAAGCCCTACCCTTATGAGAGTATGTGCTTTATGGCAGCATTACTGCTGAAGCCCACGACTAGCAGTGGAAGGACAGAAAGTATGACCCTTTAGATTCTTGTCTTAATTTTTTTTTTCATTTTCTGGGAGTTTAATACTGGATGAATGCTAAACACTTGAGTGTTTATCCAGACCAGACATTCAACTCTCTCAAGCTTTGTACATCAATGAGGATATAATATTTATCAAGTGGGATATAATGTTTACTTAATTTCACCAAGAACAAATGCATAAAATAAATAAAGGTTCTGGTTTCTGTTACAGCCCAGCCACTTCCTGGTAGGAGGGGCGGCAACTTTTTTCACAGGGTGAGCAGTGAACCAAAGGAACACTTTTTTTTTCTGATGCATCATATGACTACATAAACACACTCATTGTTATTGGAACTGCTTGTAAACAGAAGAAAAGCAAACAGGAAAAAAATGGACTGTTAAAGGACCTTGGAAAATCAATGGTAAATATTTTAAAGACAGGAATGAATGGAGTAGTTACTAGCAAGACTATTAAACAAGTAGTTTCATTCTCTAGCATTAAGCTATCTATCTTAAATGAGACGGTCTTCTTTTTTTTCTATTTCACATGTTCTTTTGATGCTGCTTCTCATGCTCCAGTCCTTATGAAGTATGTTTAATTAGACTTCCTAAAGACAGTGATTACATTTCCTCTCTGGGTGGTGCCACAAGCTGTGCCCTATGAGAAATAAGTTTCTTACAACCTCCTCCTAAGTATATAACACTCACATTGTTTCCAGATGGAACAAGAAGTGAAGACTCCAAATTGGTGAGCTGGGTTAAAGTTTGGAAGAAAGCTAAATGTTTCTTTTCTCTCTTACAGCAACGATATAGATTTTTCTCCAGGATTTTGTTCTCTGTAAAATAGAAAGTTGCCCATAATCCACATTTTCCCGTAAACCGGAGAAGAGAGATCACAAATCTAGGATGAGTGCTGCATCTGGTAAAAGAAGTACTTTACAGCAGCTCAGTGGCTCCAATGAAGGGTAAATAAGGTGGTTATATTAATTGCACGTGTGCTGCCTCTGGTATAAATCACTGAACAGAGGCTGACTGTCCAGGCAAGAGCCTCAGCTGTGAGTCAAGAATATCTGATGGGATGGAGAAAACCTCTTTACCTTAAATCATCTAAATATCTGCGTATTCCTTAAGATAATGCTGAGGTTTGGCACGCTTTAGAGAAACCTCCAGGTTTCTCTAAATGCCCATCAGTGTTGCATGCTCCCAGAGGTCATGCCAGACAGAGCCTTTCTGAAGCTTTGAGACATCCAGGTCATGTTTCTTCTCTCCTATGTGAGAATTTGCAAGAGCACAGTTCAAAGCTTCCAAGCTTTATATACCACCTAGAAATCACTGCCATGGCTTTTGCTTTCAACATGCAGGTCTCATGTCACCTCTTCTAGGATGAAGGACAGCACAAGGACAGACAAAGGGCAGACAGATTCATGGCATTTGTCCTCCAAGATTACAGTGTTATTTTCTCTGTTATGTGATGTTTGAGGTCTGGCCCAGCTGGCACTACAAACAGGTACTTTATCTGATTGAAAAGGGGAGGGCGAATTTGTTTTCAGTGGTTTGTGTCGATCTTTTCTTAAGCTGTGCTGCGTGGTTTATCTCCTGTGGGATGCTGAGAGAGCCATGTCAGGCTGCTCACTGAAGAGTTCCTTGACGGGAAGGTGAACCAGGGAAAGGTTTTCTCTGAAAGTAACAAAGACTTAGAGAATATCTTTCGGTTTTTAGACACGACTGAGTACATGAGAAAGTATCAACCATTGCCTCATCTAGATCTCAGGACAAGCTGATAAAACAGCAAAACGACTGCTGGGAAAGAGAAGATATCTTCGTGAAGAGATCTGAGTTGGTCTGATCACAGTGGGTACCTTATCTTCCCCCTTCTTTCCATGGATCCTCATGGTTGCTCTGAGGCTGCCTGCAGAGTCTCACACATGTCAGCTGAGCCCTCATCACAGGGCACAAAATGCTTCCACCTGGGACATGTTTGGGATGTTCAACACCAAAAATGCATATTCAGAAAGGAAGGACTCAGTGAAATGTCCACTAATATGATTTCTTCCATGGTTCTCACAGGTGTTTTCCCAGCAGTGAATGTGAGGAAAAATCTATCGGGTAAGATATAGGGAACTTTTGTCATACCTGGAAAAACAAAAAAAACTCAGGCAAACATTTTAGTAGTCTTTTTACATAGTCTTCCATGCTTTTTTCCTGCACTTTGCCTTTGAAGTTAATTTTCTTGATACAGTTCTTATTGTCACGATTTGTATAATCGTTTGCCATCTGCAAATAATTTTGCTATCCAAAGCTTTCTACTCCTTTTTGCCACACATATTCTTCTTATACAAGCAGTAAATTTCTTTATGCTTTTAAGGCCTTGACCTGTTATTAAGTTTCGTTTTACAAGTGCAATTTAAAAATCAGGACTTACCACACAGGCTTCTCATTCTCAAGACTTTTCTCAAAAGAAATGCCAGAGTGCTTTAAAGAGTGATTGTCTGTAACAAACATATAAAGTGATCTTCCAGTATTTCTGCTTTGAGAAGGGTTTGCTTTGAAATCCTGAATGCATACTAAGGCAGGACTGTAGTCTACTACACTGTTTTGAAGTTCTGCAAGAAGTGTATTTAATAAATAAGAGAATTGGCATTTTTGTTATGTGGTTTGAATTTGGGATCGAATGACACAAAGACAGAATATTAGAATTTTAGATCTGATTTTAAACCCATTTTTAGAGATGGAATATTAAGAAGGTGACAAATTTCTAGGTCAATAAGTCATTGTAAATTGCGTGTGTGAGCATTAGCAGTGCTGACAGCGTGCAACACGTATATCCTTGTCTCATGCCATGTATCAGATTAGGCCTGCACCCTCTCTGCTGGGTGCATGTTAAGGGTTAACCTGTAAGGGCAAAAATCTATGTAGGCTAATTGAAAAAGAAGCAAGATGATTAATGACCAATGACATCCATCAAAAGAGAGAATACACTGTTGAATAATTAAATTAAGAGTCTCTATAATTACCATCAATTATAAAAAAACATTTAACAAATTCAGCTTTGAAAAATTGCTTTGGCAAATGGTGTGACTACTTTTTTACAATAACATATGCTACAGAAACAGTATATTCTAGAAGCATTACTCTCAAACACAGCAATACATGCACTATATGAATTTGACTGCCATCCAGAAGACCTCCCAAAGGTCGTGTGCCATTTGAACCCTGTGAGTGAAATCGTAGCCCCACTGCAGTAATAGGAATTTTAACACTGACTTCAATGGAAACATGCTTTCCCCCATATATTTTGAGAGGTAATTGAGGCTAACATGATGAATAGACCATCTGTACAGTCATGAATCTTAGCCACAGAAAACATTCAGAACTAATAGAAAAGGAAGATGTAGGACCTTTTTGAACCATGCTTCAAAGGGCTGGTATTTCACTGTCACAGGTAATAAGAGAGGACTTGTGATATCTAGAAAAAACAGATATGTTTAATAAAGAAAGTTGAAAAATACTCAATTCTTCTCAGAAGGATACAAAACACTGGTGAAAAGAGAGTTTGATTCTACCCTAACAGAGTGCTTTTAAAATACACGTCTGTCTGTGTAGTTTGGCACTAATTATGGCAAATCATTTCCCAAGCAAATTCCAGATCTGGAAAAGGATCCCTTTTTTTACAATTCTCAATCAAGAGATTACTTAGCCATATAAATAAGGGTGATTCAACAGAATAATAAGGTGCAGATATCTGTATTTTTTCTTCTGTCATTAACTTCTTAATCTTATTTTATTAATTACAAGCATATTATTTAAACATTTATTCGACTTACAATAGTATCTGCCTCCTATGAGGTGCTTATATTTCTATAGGTGTTACTTTAGAACGGAATTTGGCTTGTACCCATTTTAGGGAGGATCTCGCAATAGGGCAGTATTATTTTTCAGCCATGTTAAATATTAATCTTACAAGCACATAGTTTATGTTATCCCAAAATAGAGCTTCCTGAAGGGAACTACTACAGTTTCTTTCAAGACCATGGGGTTTTTTTCTAACTTCCCCTAGTAAGGAAGAAAATTTCACGTGAGTATATTTTCCTAAAGCTGCCATACTGGTAATCTTTTCTCTTCCTTGCTTTGCCTTGTGTATTTGACCATCCGGAATAGTTATTGAATAATATTGTTACCTTTTATTTTTATTCCTCTCTTCATGCAGGCAAGCTGGTTGTACTTAGGAAAAGATGAGTCTGCTTCTCTTTCATGTCAAGACCCTTCGTGCCATTGTGGTGGGGCAACAGGCTATTGGCTATGTCTCTGGAGGAAAGCATGGTCAGTACTCAAGTGGCTGCAGAAGAGACATCCAGAGCAGGGGCATCCCAAAGGCAGACATGGGCATTATATAAGCCCATGACATGGAGGGGATTACCTCAGTCTGCAGCTGGAGAACATCTGGTCGGGAAAGCAGCTGTAGAAGACAAAAAAAGGTTAAAATGCCAGCAGACAGGAACCAGTAACTTTGCTGAATATTGCATTAAGAGGCACTAAGGGGAGCAAAAAAGGGCAGAAAAATGTCAAAGATCTAGAAACATCCCAACGGTGGCTCTGTGCTGGGTCAAACCAAGTTCTGGGGCTGGTCATGGGGCCTTACATGGCCTGTGATGCATTTCAGTGTGCTGCTGCTGTGTGCCACTTACTCAGAGCCCCTGATTGAGGGATCACTATGGGGTCACCTCAAAGCAGAGTGTGCATCTGCATTAAAAGGTGCTTACTTTGTCTCCTGGCTTGTGTCAGGCAGTGGTAGAGTTGGGCACTGTAAGATTGCGGTGCTGGAGATAGGGCTCGGCAGCTGCTCCATCCTCTTTTGCTGCCAAACCTCCTGTCCGTTAAGCCACAGCTGAATACAGTTGTGCTGTACTGTGGGGAGCTGTAAATATCTTCCTTGTGGCTTCTGCCTTGCATGTGCCCCATGAAAAACCAAAATAAAATCGCCGTAAGGCATATCCTGCCATCGGGCATGCCTTCCTCCTAGTAGGATCCACCTATCCTGCTGGAGAAGGTGGTTACAGTATGTTTACTAGCCCTGAAGTGTACATTAATGGGATATATTACCCTGTAGTTTGCAACCTTATTTTTTGGTAGATTAAATCTGAATGTTGTCAGTTGCAGTGTATTTTTCTGCAAACCTGCTATGTTTGCATATGGAGCTAGTAATTTAGAAAGTGGAGTAGATATTTAGCAGTGCAAGGAAACACACATGTAACTGACACCTGCTTTATACAAACCTAACACTTTGTATACAGGCAAAGTTACAAAGGAGTCATTTGTTGGGATCTTTGTTTTTTTACATAAACACTCCTGATTTTTACATAAACAGGAGAAAAACCTGCCTTGATAGGCTGACTTGGAAATATTTTTAAATATCCTGCTGGCACATAAATTTTACAAACTCCACAGCAAAGAGCAGCTTCCGTATTAAACATACAGGAATCGCTCTGAAAAACATGAAGGCTGTGATACAAATCAGCAAGTGTCAGGAAGTTTAAAGTTAGGACAGTGCTAAAGCCTCTGTCTCAGCTTAGGTCTTAGTTGCTCAACGCAATGCAGAGCACAACCATGACTACACCAAGGACAGTCATCCAACAGTGGGTTCTTCCTTGACATTTCTTTCTACCATGAAAGTTTGTGCCATAGCTTCAAAGTTATATAAGCAGCTATTTCTGTGCTTATGTCTGTACGATTCATCCTGATATTTAAGTGGAGGTAATATTTGGTGGCGGTATGTATGGAGGTATGTCTCAATAAGGCGGTACATTGGTCACTTCTTGCAGTAGCCAATTCAGCCCCTTTGAACTTTTTGTAAACAGATGCTTGAATGCACCATGGACCTGCTGTGGCTGAAATCCTACTGTAAATATTGTTTTCTCACTGGAGAACATTGCTAGGTTTGTAGTCACTGCTAAGATTTTCCTTGGCAGTAAAATCATCATCTGAATTACAATCTGATGTCATTGTATCATCTGCAACATCTGTAGTCAGGATATATTTGGCATTTCAAGGTTGGGAGGAGGGAGAAAGCATCCTCAGCAACAGCGCAGTGCCAGGGCTTGGAAAGAGCCACAGGGGAATTAGGTTGCCTCCAAACAGAATGCTGCATTCAAATGCTTATTGTGTGGTGAGGAATGGCCTCTGGAAACTATTATTTTAGAAACAACAACACAAAATATCACTCTTTTAGGGAAACTTAGGACAGTCAACTGTAATTGCAGGGTCCATAGAGGAGCACAAATAGCAAATCATAATGATAATGCTGAGAGTTACGGAGCAATGGTTTCAGGTCATGCACTGCCAGCAGAAAAGGCTTCAAAGACCTTTCAGGATAAAACTGGGATTACCTGGGCAAGAGAATAACTATAGAAGAGGCTGTCTGTGTCTGCATTAGACAAAAACAAAAAGCCCCAGCTGATCCATTTTTTGGTCTCCTGCCTCTGCACAGGCTGCTTGCTCCCATCCTACAGCTAAATCAAAGGACATAACTAAGAGCCTGGTCCTGTTCCTTTGGATTTATTGCTGCAGCGTGATTTCTTCCTCCTGCAGCCAGTGATAAGATTTTATTTTTGCTTGAGGCTCTTCAGTCATAAGGCTGGCTTTGTGCTCATCATTCTGTGTCACTCGTGCCTGTTGCTCTCTCCATCCTAATAAATAACAAGGAAAAGAGAGCGACTTGTGAGCCTTAACACACCCCTGTGACCATTCCTGATTAGTGATTGCCATTAAGGTATATTGAGCTCCTATTTTGACTAGATAAAAACAATTATTATCATCCTCTACACTTCATTTTCCTGATGTCTATTTTGAATGACAACTGCAATATATATTTTATAAGGTTCACCTCATTTCTGACCACTCTTAGCAAAAGCAGAATAGCAGAGCATGTACAGAAAAGAGGGGAGGAAGAATGAGCTGTCATGTAGTGAAGATGAGAGACTCCCTGATCTTCAACCATGCTGCTGTCAAGCAAGAGCCTGATATATTGCAGATTTTTTTTCAGTAATTCGTCTATAACCCTCAGGGTGAACATCCCTGCAAGCAGCTTGAGTCACCTAGTCCACTTATGCTTTGCCCTTTTTTTCCAGGCAAACTAGAATTAAAAGCATATTTTA